>NC_133658.1:635329551-635629551 GCF_037893015.1 Macrotis lagotis
TTAATATTTTCCATTTCATTATTCAAATTTACTGGCATGCAATTAGGGCAAAATACTTCCTAATTATTGCTTTTATTTCCTCTTCATTGATGGTGAAAGTTACTCTTTTCATTTTTAATACTGGTAATTTGGTTTTCTTCTTTTTTTGTAATCAAATTAATCAAAGTTTTATCTATGTTATGGATATTTTTCACTAGAATTGGAATTGATGGGTAAAATTGTATGAACAATTTTATTGCTTTTTGGGCATACTTTCTTAATGGTCTCCCGAATGGTTGGTTTAGTTCACAACTCCACGAGCAATGCATGAATGTCCCAATCCTCCCACAAGCTCTCTAATAATGATCATTTCCCCTGTTTTTGTCATCTTTGACAATATGATAGGCATGAGGTGTTACCTCAGAGTTGTTTTAATTTATTTTGCTCTAATCAATAATGATTTGGAGAATTTTTTTTCATTTGTTTATATACATTTTTAATTTATTCATTTGCAAACTGTCTGTTCATATCCTTTGATCATTTAGCAGTTGGGGAATGACATGCAACCTTATAAATTTGATGCAGTTCTTTATATAATTTAGAGATGAGACCTTTATCAGAACTAGTTATGAAGATTGTTTCCTAGATTTCTGCTTTCCTTCTAAGTTTGGCAGCATTGATTTTACTCGTGCAAAAAAAATTTTTAATTTAATATAGTCAAAATCCATCATTTTGTAGTTTACAATGTACTCTAACTCTTGTTTGGTCATAAAATTTGTCCTTTTTGCATAGATTTGATGATTCGATAGAGTATTTCATGGACTATTAATTTACGTATATATAATATATATACATATATATATATATATGTGTGTGTGTGTGTGTGTGTGTGTGTGTGTGTGTGTGTGTGTACATATATTTATAGATATATGGTTACCCTTTATGTCTAAATCCTCTACCCATTTTTACCTTATTTTGGTATAGGGTGTGAGATGCAGGTTTATGCCTATTTTTGCCATACTATTTTCCAGTTTTCCCAACAATTTTTGTCAAATAGTGAGTTCTTATCTCAGAATCTAATGTCTTTGAGTTTGTCAAGAAGTAGATTACTGTAGTCATTTACTACTGCTTCTTTTGAGCCTATCCTAATACACCAATCCATTTATTTAACCAATACCAGGCAATTTTGATGACTTACACTTTGTAGTATATAGTTTTAGTTCTGATAGAGCCAGGCCACCTTCTTTTACATTTTCTTTTATCAGTTCCCTTGCTATTCTTGGCCTTTTGGTGCTCAATATGAATTTTGTTATTATTTTTACTAGCTTGGTAAAATAATTATTTGTTAATTTGATTCATATGACACTGAAGAAGTAATTTAATCTGGGTAGAATTGTCATTTTTATTATAATAGCTTGACCTAACCATGAGCATTTGACATTTTCCCAATTATTTAGATTTGATTTTATTTGGGTGAGAAGTGCTTTAAAAATAATTGTGTTCATACAGGTTCTGGTTTTGTCTTGGGAGGTGGATTACCAAGTATTTAATGTTGTATACAGTTACTTTAAATGGAATTACTCTTTCTATTTCTTGCTCTTGGGCTTTGTTGTTCATATATAGAAATATTGATTATTTTATGTGGGTTTATTTTAGATACTGCTACTTTGCCAAATTTATTAATTATTTCAACAAGGGTTTTAGATGATTTTCTTGCGTTCTCTAAGTGTACCATCATATCATCTGCAAAGAGTAAAAACTTTGCTTCCTCATTGCCAATTATTCCTTTGATTTCTTTTTCTTCTCTTATTGCTAGAACTAACATTTCTAAAACTGTATTGAATAGTAATGGTAATATTGTGTAGTTATAAATGCTCCAATTTTTTGCTCATTACAAATAACATTTGTTGATCATATTAGATATATACTACTTATTATTTTTGAGGAAAAATGCATTTATTCATAAATTTTGTAGTCACTTTTAATAGGAAAGATGTATTTTATCAGAGACTTTTTCAGCATCTGTTGAGATAATCATATGATTTCTGTTGGTTTTGTTAATGCTATGTTCAATTATGTTGAGCATTTTTCTAATATTGAACCATCCCTGCCTACCTGGTATAAATCTTACCTGATCTTGGGGTGTATTATCCTAGAAATACCCTGCTATTATCTCATTGCTAAAATTTTATTTAAGAATTTGCATCAATGTTCATTAAGGAGATTGGTTTATAATTTTCTTTGCCTGTTTTGTTTCTTCTTGTTTTAAGTATCAACACCAGGTTGGTGTTGTAAAAGGAATTTGGAAGAACTTCTCCTATTTTTAAAAATAATTTATATAGAATAGGAATTAATTGTTCCTTAAATGTTTGGTAGAATTCACTTGTAAATCCATCTGAACCTGTTTATTGATGGTTTCTTCAATTTCTTTTTATGAAATGGGATTATTTAAGTACATTATTTCCTCTTCTGTTAATCTGGGTAGTTTGTATTGTAAATATTCATCCATTTATTTCAGGTTATCCAATTTATTGACATAAAGTTTGGCAAAGTAGCTCCATATTATTTCTTTAATTTCCTCCTCATTGGTTGTTAATTCACCCTTTTAATTTTTGATGCTGATAATTTGGGTATCTTCTATCTTTTTAAAAATAAGATTAACTAAAAATATTTATCTATTTTATTGGTTTTTTCATAAAACCAACTCATTGCTTTATTTATTAGATCAATAATTTTCTTGTTTTTAAATTTTGTTAATCTCTCCCTTGATTTTCAGAATTTCTAATTTAGTATTTAATTTGGTATCTTAATGTTTTCTTTTTCTAGCTTTTTTAGTTGCATATCCAACTCATTGATTGCTCTTTATTTTATTCATATAAACATTTAAAGATATAAGGTTTCCTTTCAAAATGGCCTCAGCTGCATCTGTTACATTTTGGTATGAAGTATTATTAATATTATTTTTAAATATAATTATTGATTATTTATATGATTTTTTGTTTAATACACTCATCATTTCAATTAATTTTTAATTTCTCTTTCTGTATTCCTTAATTATATGTAATATTTAATTGCATCATGGTCTGAGAAGTATGGATTTATTTTTTCTGCCTTTCTGCATTTGATTATAAGGTTTTTATGCCCTAATACAAGGTCAATTTTGGTATAGGTGTCATGTACAACCAAGAAAAAGATGTATTCTTTTCTATTCCCATTAAGTTTTTTTCACAGAGCTACCACATCTAAATTTTCTAAGATTTCATTCACCTTCTTAACTTCATTCTTATATAGTTTGTTGTTAGATTTATCTAGTTCTGAGAGAGGGAGGTTCAAATCCCCCATTATTAAAGTTTTGCTGTCTTTGTCTACTTGTAATTCACTCAACTTTTACTCTTGGAATTTGGATGCTATACCAGTAGATGCATATACATGTTTAATAATGATACACCTTCACTACCTGCAGTGCCTTTTAATGAGGTCTATTTTTCCTTTTGCTTTAACTGAGATCAAGATTACTGCCTCTGATTTTTTTTAACTCAGCTGAAGCATAGTGTATTTTGCTCCATCTTTTTACCTTTACCCTGTGTGTATATCTCTCTGCTTCAGGTGTGTTTCTTGTAAACAACATATTGTAGGAGTCTAGTTTTTAATCCATTCTTCTATCTGCCTCCTTTTTATGGGACAACCCTTCCAATTTATACAGTTAGGATTACTAATTATGCATTCCTCTCCATACTATCTTTCCACATTTATATTTTCCCATTTCCTTTCTTTTTATTCCTCATCACCAAAGTTTTACTCCCTTTTCCTTTAACTTTTCTTTTAAAATTTAAATTTCAGTTTATTTTCACTTATATCTTCTCCTTCCTTTTTACCAGTCACTTCTTCCCTTATCTTTCTTTTTCTCTGTCCTCTTCCTTCCCTAAAGAGCAGGATAGATTTTTAAACCCAAGTGGAACTGTATCTTATTCCCTATTTGGGCCAAATCTATTGAATAGAATTTGGTCAGTGTTCACACCCTCCCTTCTTTCCCTCTAAAATTATAAATCTTTGCACCTCTTTACTTGCTATTATTTATCACTCAAGTACTATTAATCAGATATCATCAATCACAGCTTGATTAATTTATTGCTTGAAAATCTCAAATTGTTATAAAAATACGATCACATATTGATTACTTGATTGTTTGATAAGCTGCATTACCTCAAAATTACTAAGTACTCTTCCATCTTCTGTCTCACTAGAAGTTTATTTTCAACAGTCTTGAATTACATCAAATTTTAATCATTTTTTACCTTACCCCCTTTTCAAGTATCTTCTAAGGATATACAGTTCTCAAGAACCAAAATATTATCTAAAGTCAAATCATTTAAAGAAATATTTGTACCCTTTCCCACAGGCATGCTTTCTGCCACATTTCCCTCCCTCCCCACCCAGGGTACTTAAGGACATGTTAAGTAAAGTATGGATTGAGTCCAACCCTGAGTTAATTAGATATAAGAATCTCAAAGGACTCTAAGTACTAGGACACTCTTAATAGAAATTTATAATTGATTGTAAGTTATGGAATACAATGACTTCCACCCAACTTATGATGCCTTCATCCGAGAACATGCTAAGCTTTATGAGCATAGCAGATTTAGAGTAGATCAAAAAAAACTGAAACACTTATGTTTAGAGTAAAGACCCTGCTTTCCAACAGGGCTCTTTGTCTCAAATATAGTGACGTCATCTTGAATCTCTTCAATGGAGAGATAAGATCCAACCATACCCATGTCCTTTAAGTCCATTCTCTTCAAGTATAGTTATTCTTAAAGAAGTATAATTCTCAAGAGTTAGAAATGATAATATTCCCTTTGATCATTTTGGCTAACGTTTGTTTGGTTTTGTTTTGTTTTGTCCTTCCCCTTTTCATTTACCTCTTTATGAAACTCTTGAGTCATGTATTTTGTGATTGAATTATCTGTTATGTTCTGGTCTTTTTGTCATAATTTTTTTTTAGATTTTTCAAGGCAATGGGTTTACATGGCTTGCCCAAAGCTACACGACTAGTTAATTATTAAGTGTCTGAGGCCAGATTTGAACTCACAAACTCCTGACTCCAAGGCCAGTGCTCTATCCACTGCGCAACCTTTGTCACGAAATTTTGAAAGTCCTCTATTTCATTGAAAATCCATCTTTTCCCCTGACAATATATGCTGAATTTTTCAGGGTAGTACATTCTTGGTAGTAATTCCAGATTGGTAGTAATCCCTCCAACATATGATATTGCAGGTCCTCCAGTTTTTCAGTGTTAAGTCTGATAAATCCTAAGTGAGTCTGATTGTGTTTTCTTTGTATTTAAATTGTTTCCTTTTTGCTGCTTGCAGAATTTTCTCCTTTATTTGAGAGTTCTGGAGTTTGATTATAACAGCCCTTGGACTTTTTTTCCTGGGGTCTCTTTCTGGGAATGTTCTGTGTACCCTTACAATCTTGCATGATGTTTTCCAGGTTCTTTTTTCTGGATCTATTTTCCAGATTGTTTTTTTTCCTAAAAACTACTTTTCCTAAAAGGTTTTGTCTCCTAAAATATACTTTATATTTTCTTCTATTTTTAACCTCTTTTATTTTGTTTGATGGAATCTTGTAGTCTTATAGATTCATTGGTTTCTATTTGTTCAATTTTATTTTTTAGGATAATATTTTATTCAACTAACTTTTATTTCATTTTCTAGTTGGTTATTTTTGCTTTTGATAGAATTTATTTCTTTGGACAATTTTTCATAATTTTCCAGCAAGATCCTCACTTCTTTTTTCTATTTTTCTTCTTCTCTTCTTTGGTTTTTAAATTCTTTTTAAAAAATTCTTCTGTGAGCTTTGGATTTGAGTCTCATAGACTTTTTTGAGACTTCCCCATGAGTAATTTTTCACTGAATTCTTCTTCTGACATGGCACTGTTGTCACCTTTATCTGCAAAGTAATTTTCTATCCTTTCTTTTGCCCCAATATTCCCAGGGTTCAGACATTGTTTGGGACCCTCCCTGATGGCTTACTATCTAGGTGCCTGGACCTATGCTGTTTTCAAGCTGTTGAGACCTGAACTGCACTGAGGCTGAAAGCCTCCCACTGGCTTTTCCCCCCTCCAGCCTCATTTGTCTTTATTTCCCCTTTCCCCCATAAGAGACAGACCTTTACTGAAGATGCTCCATGATGTCTGCCTATGAAAATATATTTGGTTCTCCTTTTTTTGGTGGTAACTGTAGCTTTAATGTCTATTTAGAGGCTTCGTTTAACTTTGGTAGAGAAAAGCATGATAGTCACACAGTACCATCTTGGCTCCACCCTGGAAGTCTCCTCCTTAATTCCATTCTTATTTATTTTGTGGATAGATTTATCTAGTTCTGAGGTAGGGGGATAATTAAGATTCCCCTCTAGTATATTTTTGTTGTCTATTTTTTTCCTGTAACTTATTTAGCTTCTCTTCTAAGAATCTGGATACTATACCACTTGATACATATATATATATATATATATATATATATATATATATATATATATATATATATATATGTGTGTGTGTGTGTGTGTGTGTGTGTGTATAACTGTGAATGTGAATGGATACATATATCCATTCACATTCACAGTTATGATTACTAGCTCTCCATTTTGTTCCATTGTATTTTATTCCCTGTTGATACTTTTCTTGCTCTTTTCACCCTGTCTCTCCTTACCACTGTTTTGCCTCTGACTATTGCTTCCTTCAATCTGCCATTCTTACTATTAACTACTCGCCTATTGATTTTTCCTCTCCCCTTTTTTCTTCTCCTTTTGCCCTCCCTTCTGTTAGCTGACCCTCCATTTCATTTCCCTTTCTCCTCCTATTTCCTAATACAGTAAGATAAATTTCTGCTTTCAACTGAGTGTGAATGTCATTCTCTCTGAATCAAAACCAATGATATTAAGGTTCAAACAATTCTCAACCAATCCCTTCTTTTCATCTACTTTTATGGGTCTTTTTCACTTCTTCATGTAATGTAATTTGTCCTATTCTACTCCTCCTTTATTCTTCTTTTAGTAATCATTCACTTTTTTAATCACTGAATGTTTTTTCATATTATCACATCAAAGTCAACTTACATCCACAACCTCTAAGTATATGTCTTCTAAGTGTCTTAATAGAGATATAGCTCTCAAGTTACAAATATCATCTTCCCATGTAAGAATGTAAAATCTATTCTTATTGAATAAAAAGTGTTATTTTTTTCCTGTTATTTTTCTTGCTTATTTTGAATCTTATAGTTGAAGATTAAGTTTTCTGTTCATTTTTGATCAAAAGATCCCTAAAGTTTGAAAGTTCCCTATTTCATTGAATGTCCATCTTTTCTCAGGAAAGATCATGTTCAATTTTTCTTGGCAGTTGATTCTTACTTGTGATCCAAGATTGTTTGTCTTCCTGAATATCATATCCCAAGCCACCTGATCCTTTAATGTTGAAGCTGCTAAGTCTTGTGTTGATCTGATCATTGCTCCTTGATATTTGAATATTTTTGGGGGGTGCTTGCAATATTTTCTCCTTGACTGATAATTCTGGGTTTTGAATACAATATTCCTTGAAGTTTTCATTTTGGGATCTCTTTCAGGTGATCTGTGGATTCTTTCAAACACTAGTTTGTCCCCGTCTTCTAGAATATAAGGGTGGTTTTCCTTGATAATTTATAGAAAGATGCTGTCTAGATGTTTGTTAGCCATAACTTTTAGGTAATCCAGTAATTTTGCTTGAGGAAAACTGGAGAGAGTTCAAGCAACTACCTGGTTTTTCTCTGCCATCTTGGTTCTGCCGTCTCATTTCTTCTTTCAATGTAATTTTGCACCAGTAACTTTTGAATTATTTGTGATAGTTTTTCTCATTTACATGATTATAATCATCTTATGTATAGTTTTATGAAATTCACTTCTGCATCACCCACTTCATGTGGGTCTTTATATTCATAATTTGTCACATGGTACTATTCCATTTCATGTGTGTATGATGATTTTGTTATTCAATTCCTTATTGACAGGCATCTAACTTTGTTTTTAGTTATTTAGTTCTACAAAAAAGTGCTGTAAATAGTTTAGTGCACATGGTGACTTTCTTTTGATTAAAGGTTTTCTTGGATTATTCACCTAGTAATGGAGGGTATATATATTTTAGTATCTTTATTTGCCAAATATTAAATTGCATTGGTTTCATTGCATGAATGTTACCTATCTTTTCACAAATCCTTTACCATTGACTATTCTCACTTTTATTTTTAGGCAATTTTCAGGTTGTGAGCAGGGTTGTTTTTATTCCTATTTTAAAAAGTGATTCTTTCCTTTGGTTGTTAATTATTTGAAGTCCCTCTTTTTGAGAACTGTTTGTTTATATACTCAGATCAGTTGCTAATTGTCTATATATCTTGAATACCAAATTCCTAGATAAATTTCATATGAATAATTTTCCTACTTGATTGGATTACTGGTTTCTTTTTCTTTGGTGTACATTAGTTTAGTTTATACAGAAGCTTTAATTTCATCTAATCGTTTGTGTGTGTGTGTGTGTGTGTGTGTGTGTGTGTGTGTGTGTGTGTGTATCTTGCCCTTAATTGATTGAGATTATATCCACTTATATTTGTGAAAGGTGATTTGTATATATCTTTTCTGACTTTTTATGGTAGGATATTTCATATTAAGGGTAGCTATCCATCTAGAATTTGTTCTGGAATATGGTGTAAGGTGGTGGCTGAAACCCTGTTTTTGCTAGTTTTCAGATTTTCTTTTCAATTTTTTTTATCAAGTGGGGATTTCCTTCTTAAGTTATTGATGTTTTATGGTCTTTTGAACATTGAATATTTGTTTTTGATTCTGCCTTATTTCATTGATTTATTTCTATTTTTATCTCATGCCAGATGACTGTGATAACTCATACTTAATAATATAGTATTTTAGATCTGGGAAAAGCAATATCAGATGATTGTGATAACTGCTACTTTATAATAGGGTTAGAAATTTGGAAATACAATCTCCCCTTCATCCATATCTTTTGACATTTTCCCCTTGATATAGATTTTTTCCCCAATGAATTTCACTATTTTAAGATCAAGTTCTATAAAATAACCCTTTGATAATTTGATTGGTATAGAATTAAAAACTGTAATTACAGTAATAACTGTAATAGTTATTCTTTATTACTTTAAGGAACACCTTGTAATAGAAACTCTACATGTAATATTTTTTAGTTATTTGGAATAAAATTTCCTTCTCCTTTATTACCTCTTGAATGTCATTGGAATTATATATAGAAATGCAGTTGAATTTTGACAGGTTTTTATAAACTGCAAATTTACTCAAACTAGTAATTATCTCAATCAAGTACCATTGCTGATTCTTTAGTATTTTCTAAGTAAGCTATCATAGCATCACTAAAGAGAGATAGTTTTACTACCTCTTGATCTATGTATTCATATATATGCCTTTCATTTTTTTCCTTTTGTCTTACTCATATTGCTTGCATTTCTCAAAGTGTATCAAGAAAATGAATGGACATCTTTCTTCATTGAACTCCA
The DNA here is from genome assembly GCF_037893015.1 of Macrotis lagotis. NCBI lineage: Eukaryota > Metazoa > Chordata > Mammalia > Peramelemorphia > Peramelidae > Macrotis > Macrotis lagotis. The sequence continues at coordinate 635,339,097 of NC_133658.1, forward strand.
CTAATTATAAAAATTCCTAGTATATTTAAAATACATATAATGCTTGCTTGAACTCATTTTCAAAAAAACAAAAACAAAAAAGGAAAAGTTCAATTCTATATCATTATTATTATTATTATTATTATTCATTATATTCCTTAAATAATATGCAAACTATCTCAAAAAATGAAATATTTCATTTTTTAGAAAACTAAGAATTGCAACTGATGGAGTGCCTCCACTTACGTTGTAAAGGTCTGAGTTCAAATATGACTTCAGAAAGTGAGTAGTTGTGTGACCTTGGGTAATGGGGTTGAGTGGCTTGCCCAAGGCCACACGGCTAGGTAATTATTAAGTGTCTGAGGCCAGATTTGAACTCAGATACTCCTGATTTCAGGGCCAGTGCTCTATCCACTATGCAACCTAGCCACCCCTATTGTTATTATTCTTAATAATTTTTGTGTCTTCTCTTCTAATGCTTTGAACAGAGAAAATCTTTAATAAACATTTGCTTATTTGAATTTAAATCTTGAAAAATTCTGTGCCAGACTAGGTTTAATTGGGAGAAATTCAGAATTTAAATTTGGAGAGTTGTGCTCTGTCTGAGTGCTAGTGTTAACATCTAAATTTCATATTTTAGGAAGGATATTTCACAACCACCCTCAGCTTTCTCTCTCTCTCTTCTCCCTGTAGCACTAGAGGGTAGAATACCAAATTATTCCCAATGCTTTCCTTAATGGAGGGTAGAAACTGAACTTTTTGGCTCCTTCCATTCTATAACTGCTGCCCTGTTTGATTTCAACTTCATGGATCAAGATACACCCATTCTCATTCCCCGCCCCCCTTCCCGACTTTTATTTTGTGTTGTCTTCCAATATTCCCTTGAGAACAAGGATGGTCTTTCTTTTGATTAATTATCCTTGGAATAGTGTCTGGCACATAGTAGACACTTAAATGTCTATTAGATTATTGGATTGAATAGCCTGTAGAGTGAAGAGAAATTAGGATAGAAAAAGGACTCAAGAGCATGTCATATGAAGATTGGTTAATATAGTTTAGAGGTTTTATATTATAAAAGAGAAGACTTAAGACGATATGATAGGGGTGGCTAGGTGGCGCAGTGGATAGAGGACTGGCCCTGGAGTCAGGAGAACCTGAGTTCAAATCTGGCCTCAGAAACTTAATTACCTAGCTGTGTGGCCTTGGGCAAGCCACTTAACCTCATTTGCCTTGCAAAAACTTAAAAAAAGAAGATATGATAGTTTATATGTTTTTTCAAGATCTGTAATGTCAATGAGGAATTCGATTTGTTCTTCCTGATCTCATGGTCAAAAGAATGGATCAAATTTATAGAAACAAAACTAAGCTTATTACTATCTAAGAGTAGAACAAGCCACCTCAAGCTATGGGGAATTCCCTCTCATTAGATATCATAGAGAAAAATGTAGAATAAAAACATCACTTTTATTATAGTTGGGATTCAATCCCAGAGATAGATGGGACTAGATAACCTTTAAAGTCCCTTTCATCTTGGAAATTCTGTCATTCTTTGATTGTGGAGATGTTTTATAAGCAATTATCAAGGGGAATGGTCATTAGTGGGAGCCAGCATTGTTTCATCAATGACAGCAGCTTATTATAGGTCCTGATATTAAGATTAACCATATTTCTAGTACCAGATTGACCAAAAACTAGGAAATCTTATAATCATAATATATCCATATTTCACCAGAGGTGGATAAGTAGCCCTGAAAAGGGTATGAGGACTTTCTAATCCCATTTCAGGGGCTACTACAGATAGAAAGTCAACAAGATGACTGGACAATTATTTCCATAAAAAAAAGAAACTGGTGATCTACAAACTCAGTCAAAACTCTGTCCCTTCTAAAGTGAAGGCTGTATTAAAGAAGCATAGTGTCTAGGGCAGTGGTCAGTGATGAATGAGTAGTAAGACTATATTTGGAGTATGGTATAGAGTTGTGGGAGGCATTGTTTAAGAAGGACATTCACAGACTGGAGTATATATAGGGGAGTGAATTGGTGACAGTATTGGAAACCATGCCATATGAAAATCATTTGTAATAACTTGGAATGTTTGATGTGGAAAAGAGCAGACACAAGGGACATATGATAGCTGTCTTCAATATCTGAAAAATGGTGATGTGGAAGAGAGGAAAATAGGGGAAATATATTTTTTCCCTTGATGTCAGAAGGCAGAACTAAGAACAGTGGTTTAAAGTGACAGATTGGCAGATTTCATTTTTATGTAAGGAAAAATTTCCTTAAAATAATTGGAGTCTATGGGGAAAGACTGCATGACTATATGTTGAATTTTTTTAGTGAGGATTCTTTTTTTCATTTATGGGTTGTACTGTACTACCTCTCAAGTCCCCTTCTCTTCTGAAATTTAGCATAATTGTGTTATTATTTAAAGAAATGCTTTTTGAGTTGTCTCAGGGTCATTTATGTATGGTAGATGGTATCCAATTGAGTTTAATAAGCTATTAAAAATAAGTAATATTACTTATCTGCATTAATGTTGCCTTCTTTCTTTTTTATAGAATGCAAGCTCCTTCTAGAGGCAGTTTGTACAATGCTTAGAGAATGAAGTTAGGAAGAAAAGAGTTACAATCTAATCTTGGATACTTAGTAGCTATGAAACTGGGCAAGTCACTTAATCTTCATCTGCCTCAGTTTTCTCATCAGTAAAATGGAGATAATAGTATCTATATCAATGATTGTTGTGACAGTCAAATACAAAACTGCAAACTTTAAAATGCTATAGCAATACTAGCAGTTGTTATTTTTGTTGTTTCTTCTCATCCTGTGAAAATATGCATGATTTCATATAATAAATGTTCTACAAAGGATCTACCCAACTGACTATTTTAATATTGTGCTTTAATAGTATGTCATAGATTGAGAGCTTGAAAAGAACTCTAAGATCATCTACTTTAATATCCTTGATTTACAGATAAGGAAACTTGAACCTAGAAAAGATAAGCTATTTGGCCATGGTCACAAGATTATTAAGTGCAAAACTGGGATTTAAACTCCAACTCTAGTCTGCTTTTTACCATACATACCACACGACTTGTGATTTAAGGGTTATAAAGGGATTTGCTCAAAATAATCTCATGAATTTCTTATTGAAAGAATAACACAATATTAACTGGTTAATATTGCAAATCTTACTATTCCCATTTGACAGATGATGACACCAAAGACCTGAGATACTAAATACTTAACCAGACTTTAAACAGACTTCTTGATATTGTCCAATACACCCTTATATAACCCTGCCTCAGTGCAAGGCTTCTGTTCACCCGTTATTCCTTATTCTCATTTCATATCTGATGCATCTATTACAACTAACCCCACCCCCCCAAAGAAAGAGTCCTAGAGGAGGCCTTCTCTTCACTGCTTTATGAATACATGTCACTTTTTAAGTGTCATTTTATTTTTTTAATTACAAGATAGTTTTCAACATTCATTTTTGTAAGCTTTTGAATTATATTTTTTAATCTCCTCCCTTCCCTCCCCCTCCCCATGATAGTGAGCAATCTGATATAAATTGCACATGTACAAACACATTGAGCATATTTCCATATTGGTCAAATTGTGAAAGAAGAACCAGAACTAAAGGGGAAAATGAGGAAAAAACCCATAAAACAAACTAGGCACTCTGGATATAGCTAACATTTTCTATTACAAGTCTTTTAGAATTGTCCTTAATCTGCTGAGAGGTCTAGGTCCATCATAGTTGATCATCACCCAGTGTTACTGGGGATTTTTTCCTGTATTTAGACACCATCAGATCTTTCTCCGGGTATGGAAAACATTCTTTATTATAAATCCTACAGTGTTGTCTTGTTGCAGAACTGTTGAGAAAATCTAGGTCATTGACAGTTGATTATCCTACAATATTGCTGTAACTTTGTATACAGTACATTTTACTTTGCATCTGCTCATGCAATATTTCCAGGTTTAACTGAGAGCATCCTGCTCATCAATTCTAACAGAATAGCATTTCAACACAATCACATACCACAACTTGTTCAGTCATTCATCAACTAGTGTTTATCCCCTGTTTCCAATTCCTTGTTGTCAGAAAAAGAATTATTAAAAATATCCTTATACATATAAGTCCTTCTCCCACCCATTTTTCATCTCTTTGAAAATACAGACCTAGTAATGGTTGCTCAAAGGGTAGGCATGGTTTTATAGCCTTTTGGGCATTGTTCCAAATTGCTCCACAGAATGGTTAAATCATTTCATACCTCCTCCTATAGTGCATTAGTGTCTCATTTACCTTACATCCTCTCTAACTTTTCTGTCCTATTAACCAATCCAATTGGTAAAAGGTGGTACTTCAGAATTGTCCCAATTTGCATTTATCCAATCTTTTTTTAAAATATGACCACTGATAGCATTGATAATCTCATCTGAAAATTGTTCATTTCTTTTGATCATTTATTAATTGGGGAATGATTCTTAATTTTTATAAATTTGACTCAATTCTCTATGTTTGAGTAACAAGCCTTTAACAGAAAAACTTATTTCAACACTTTTTTTCTCCATAGTTACTATTGTTAATTGTATTTCTCCCACTCCTATTTATTCTATTCTCTTTTTTCCTTTCACTCTGTTTTGCTTCTACCTCCTCCCACAATCTTCCCTCCCTTCTATCACCTGAAGAGGGGAAGCCCTTTCTTTCATCCCGTTACCCTTTCACTTTCTAGTAGAGTAAGATAGATTTCTATACCCAGTTGAGGGTGTATGCTATTCCCTCTTTGATACAGTTCCAATAAGAGTAAATCTCATTTGTTCTCCCTCACCCCCTCCTTCCATTCCACTATAAAAGCTTTTTCTTTCCTTTTTTATGTGAAATAACTTACCCCATTCTTCCTTCCCCTTTCCTTTTTCCCAATGCATTCCTCTTAGATCCATCTTTTTAATATATTATCCCTTCACAGTCAACTCCTACCTGTACCCTGTCTATATATACTCCTAACTAATATGAATTATCAGTATCATCTTCCCAAGCAAGAATACAAACAGTTCAACATCATACCCCTTATGACTTTACTTTCCTATTTACATTTTATTCTTCATTTGAATCTCATATTTAAAGATCAATTTTTCTGTTCAGTTCTTGTCTTTTCATCAGGAAAGTTTGAAAGTCCCCTATTTCATTGAATATCCATCTTTTCCCTTGAAAGAATTTGCTCAGTTTTTCTGGGTATTTGATTTTTGGTTGTAATTCAAACTCTTTTGCTTTCTAGAATATCATATTCTAAGTCCTATGATCCTTTAATGTAGTTGCTGCTAAATCTTGTGTCATCCTGATTGCACTTCTGTGACATTTTCATTGTTTTCTTCAGGCTGTTTGCAATATTTTCTCCTTGACTTGGGAGTATCAACATTTGACTATAATATTCCTGGAAATTTTCATTTCTTTCAGAAGATGATTGGTAGATACTTTCAATTTCTATTTTACCCTCTGATTCTAGAATATCAGGACAATTTTCTTTGATTTCTGGAAAGATGATATCTAGGCTCTTTTTTTTTGAACATGGCTTTCAGGTAAACCCAATAATTTTTTTTTTAAATTTCTTGATCTATTTTTCAGGTCAAGTACATTTATAATGAGATATCTCACAGTGTCTTCTAGTTTTTCATTCTTTTGGTCTTGTTTTATTGTTTCTTGATTTCTCATAAAGTCACCAGTTTCCTTTGCTTAATTCTATATTCTAAGGACTTATTTTCTTCATTGAACTTTTGCACCTTCTTTTCCATTTGTTCACTTCTGCTTTCTAAAAATCTTCTTCACCTCATTGGCTTTTTGTACCTCTTGTTTCACATGGCCCAGTCTTGTTTTTAAGATGTTATTTTCTTCAATTTTTTTCACCAAGTTGCTGACTTGTTTTTCATGATTTTCCCACAACATTCTCATTTCTCTTACTTGATTTTCAAAATCCGTTTTGAAGTCTCCCATAATCTTAGACCAAGTCCTTTTGAAGGCTTTGGATGTAGAGATTTTGACATTTTGATCTTCTTCTGAGCATGTGCTTTGATATTCCCTATCATTATAGTAACTTTCCATGGTCAGTCATCTTACTCTAAGCCTAAATTTCCCCAACCTGTGACTTGTTTTTAACTCTTTGTTATCTTGGGCTTTGCTTTGGGGTTGAGATTGGGGATGGAGATCACTTCTGGGTGTTTTTGCAACCATTTTCATAGATATTCCTAGGAATCTACAGATTTTCAGTTCTTTCAAGGTGATATGATCTAAAGGGAGGTTTTTACTGCTCTCTTGGTCTGTGCCCTGGTTGGTCTGTGGGTGACCCTAAACATGTCCTGGAACTATGATGAGGGTCTCTGCTCTGCCGTGGCAGTAAACTCTGTTGTGATCCTGTTCCTTCTTCTCCTTGGACTCTTACTCAGGACTGCAACCCAGATCTGAGAATGGGAAAAGCAACAGTCCTGCCTCAGTGATAGCAATGTGGTAGTCTTCTTCTGATCCCTTACCATATGTGGACTGAGAGCTCTGGAAGCAGCTGCCTTTGCTGATTTAGTGACTCTTAAGGACTTCTCCTGATCTTCTGGGGTTATAATCTGTATTACTGAGGCCTCACTGACTGTGTTCCACTCTCACCCTGCATGTGGCAGATTTTCCTGCTAAACTTCCAAGTTGTCCTTGGCTGTCTCTGGACTGAAGGGTCTGGCAACCCCCAATGCTGGCAGTAACCCAGCTGACTCTTTCCTGTTCCTGAATTACTGGGACTGGCCCAAGCTGGTGGGGCTGAGCTGCATTGTGCTGCTCACTCATTCAGGTGCAATAGATCTTTCCTGCCAATCTTCCATGCAGTCTCAGGTTGAAAAATGGTTTCCTATGACTTTTGTGTCTTTTTCTGGGTTCTGCCACTCTGGAATTGGTTTAGAGACATTATTTAAAGGTTTTTTAGTGGCTTGGGAGAAAGTTCAGGAGAGCCCCTGCCTTTACTCTGTCCTCTTGACTCTACCTCGGTTTTAAAGAACAAATTCTATGAACTCTCAGTTAGGTCATGGATAAATAGCAATATTTTTTTCTGTTCTTCTCCTGCTCCAGATTCTGAGGGTCTTCCCATACCAGAATGATTATTTTGTGAAAGTAATGGAGACATCCTATCCACAAAAGTGACTTAAATGACACCTAATCCAACAACTTGGTTTTCTAGATAAAACTGTGGCCAGAAAATGTTAAGTATTAGGTAATATAATGTGACTTGTTCGAGGTCACAAGTAGGAAATGGAAAAGTTCAGATTTAAATACAAGTTCTCTGACACTAAACTCAAAGCTCCTTTCACTATCCCAATAGGGATATATAACCACCTCCCTAGTCAGCCTTTCCAAGACTGATCTGGCCAAAGATTAATTTTAGGCTTGGGTTATTGTAATTTTAATAAATTAAAATCAGTATATTGTGTAAATGTTAATCTAATGAATCTAGAACATGGTATGTCCATGTGAAAACAGGAACACTGGAGAAATTTTTAAGGAAAATATGAGAAATTAAGTCAGTTTTCATAGCCAACAATTGCTGTGACTAAAGAGAATTTTAATGCATACATAATGTTATAATTAACATTTTGTAGGCAAAATTTATTATGTGCTTTACTTTTCTTATTAATAACTATTTTTGTGATGTTGGACAACATGACTGAGAAAGACATTTTGGTGCATGTTGTTTTAGATGTGGGTTTTTATCCAGATTATAAACGTAGGGATCCTCTCTTTATGTTACTTGGATTACCCCCAATGCCTACGCACCCAGAATAATACCAGGTGTGTAGTAAATGTTGGAGAATCAGTGAGGCAATATCCTCCATCAATGTATAACAAACCACCTATAAAACATAATCTTACAAAACCACCTAATGCTAATTAAAGTTTTTTAAAAGGAAATGTTGGGAGAGATTTCAGTTGAATGACTCACCCATGGTTGCATAGCTAGTAAATATCAGGAACTGAATTTGAATGTATGCTGTCCTAACTCTGAGACCAATCATCTGTTCTCTATGCTGTGCTACCTTTCTGGGTGCATAGCAATGTTTGTAAAATGGGAATTAAAAGTCATTTTAAGAAATGGAAAAGAATGTCGTCACAACCATGTTTTGTTTCTTGCCTTTGTAAACTGGCCTGTTTGTTTTCAGTCTGTTAGTTAATCAGAATACACAGAATCTCTGTCATTCTCTATGCTGGGTACTGGGGTGAAAAATATAAAATAATGAAACAAAATATACTTTCAAAGCATTTACATGCTCTGAAAGAAAAAAATTACACACGTGCATGTACATATGTGTATCTAATGCCTATAAATACATGTATATATGCAGAATAAATACAAGTAACTAGAAGGTATTTAAATAAATGTAGCTAAAAGGAGTAGGCATTAGCAATTTGGGAAAAGGTGATGGCAAAGGCTTCTTTTGGAAGGTGGTACTTGAGTGCCCTTACCAGAATTTTGTGATGCATGTGCCAAGAATACCATTATTAACTTAGAATTCCAAAGGTATATTCTGAGCTTATTACTGAATAACAGCTGTGGAGAGTTACCCTACCAGAGGACTGTCAGATGCCCCTTTGGCAGGCAATCAGGGACTTCTTTTAACCACTACTTTTCATGAAAGGATAGTAACTGTTAAACAGTTTTTGGAAGACTCAGCTTTGTATTTAATATGCATTTTCTTGTGAGATCCTTGGTGCTACTGTTAAGTAACTGATAAACCTATGGAATCGCTGTGAATGATCTGCTATGTAATCATTCCTGTTCTGCTGCCAATGACTGTGTGGTCTCAGGAATTTTTAGCCTCTAGAACTTGTTTAAATAAATGAGGATCAAGCATCAGTCATCTTCAGCCTGGTAGAAAAATGAATCACATCCTTTTTGTTCCTTTCAGCCAGAACTTTTTCTTTAATCATTTTTTTTTCAAGCTCTTCTCTTGTTTTTGAAGATGATTTCCTGTTCCAGGACATGGAAAAATTGATTCACCTAGAAAGGTGAGAAAAATTATTATGATATTGGAAGAGATAAATAGCAGAGTGCTTTGATTTAGTGATGAGAGTTACAACAGGTAGGGAAAATCTGATCAGTTCTTTTATTTTTCCGAAATTCTAGGGCATTTTTGACAAGTCATTTTTTTTATTTCCTTGTTTATTTGGCACACTGCTTCTTTAAAAAAAATGGTCACAAACTTTTTTCAGGAATTTTTTTTTTTTGTAGAAATAAACTCTTCCTCAGAAGTGAAAAAGTTAAGGGGCTGTGTTTTGTGTTACTTAATAGTCTGAAAACTCTAAAAGATAGTAGTTCACCAGAGGTGAGATAATATGGTACAAAATGTCATAAAAGATAATAGGTTTATATGAATTGGCATATGTTAGTGATTATGCAATCACTCTTTTCCCACAGATTTCTTTTTATAGGAAACTTTGGAAAATCCCAAAAGAACTGACCGAGTCATTTAAACCACAACAGGTTTCTTTCAACATCAAAACCATGGCTAGGAGTGGGCAAGAAATATTTTTATATTCTTTTTTTTTCCTGGGTATGGATGGCCTGTTTCTGACTGTGGAAGACTGTGACTTTTTCCTCTATGGAAGCTCCTGAAGAGCAGAGGAATATAAATTTGACTTCCTCCAAAACCCAAGGCATCCTGCAAACATCCAGGCAGAGGAAACATTTTTTTTTAACTGTGACATGGGAATGGGCCACTGAGATCCAAATGCAAACGGACGTTTCACGTATGTGAGTGCTTCTTCCCCCAGCTTGGCTCTTTGCCTAATTCAACAGGCACTTAGGTGGCTGAAGAGGGAAATTTTTGTTAAAGTGAATCCAGCTCTGAGTTGGACATGGAACCTTTTGACTGGCAGTGGAGTTCCCTTCCCTAGCTGGCAAAATTAGCAAGTTTCTTTGTTGTTGTTAGGATTTGAAAAAAAGATAGTCTGTTCCTTGGCATAAACTTTGCCATCCCCTACTTTCTTCCAGTCTCCCCACAACCCCTAACTCTTGCCATTAAATAAAAGGAAAGATCTACACTGTGCTACATTGCTCCTTCTTGAAACTCTTTTCTCCAAAGGGCAGTTTTCCTTTCAGACTCTCCACAGTCTCTTGACAGCTGGCTTGCTACCAGGTGGCCCCTGAAAGTTCTTCCTTCCTCGATTGTGGATGTCAGTAGGAGTCTGTTTGCTGTCATCAGAGAGGCTCCTCTTACATGAATGGCCATAAATTGGGGGTTGGGGGAGAAAGGTAGTTTTAAGTCTCCAGATACACTTGAAAGCTCTGTAGGGGAAAGGTGAATTTTGAGATGGTAAAACTTGTACAGAGATCCCTTAGGAAACCTACTAATATGGGAAAATACTGTCACCTCTATAAGACATAAGATACATCGAAATGCTACTTTACCTACAAAATTTACACACATACACACAGACACACACGCACACACATATATGCATACATATACGTAGTTTATCACAGTGCTTCACTTATAGATGAGAAAGCATTGTTTACTGTTTTCCAAGTACAACCAAATCTAAATAAATGGAAATGCTTCTTCATTTCTATACCTGTGAGATGGGATGAAAAGAAGCAATAAAGCTCAAAGAAATCTCAGAGGTCAGAGAATCCTAGGATACTAAATGTAAAGATTAAAGGGATCTTGGAAGCAATCTAGTTCAAATCCTCCCTCTTAAAGTTGAGGTCATAGAATATCAGGGAGTTCTTAGGATCTTAGGTCTCCAATTCCTCATTTTACAGATGAGTAAACTGATTTACCCAGAGAGTCATATGGGTAGTAAATGTCTGAAGCCAGATTTGAATTTGGGAAGATGCCTTTCTGAGTCCAGGTCCCAGATTTTATCCATTCTGCCACCTTTGTGCCCCCATATAATCCAAACCTCCCCTCATTTTACAAATGAGGAAACTGAGGCACAAGAAGTTTAAGTGACTTTCCAGTAATCCAACAGACAGTAAGAGTCATATTTGGGCTTTGAACCCAGCAATGTTTTCCAAGTCATTGGATGATGTTTGTCCTTTATTCTTGAAAAAGACCATGTTATCAGGGAGGTGATGTCTTGACAAGCACAAGAATTGGATTTGAGAGGGGGAGGTGCTGTGCTAAATAACCAGTCTCATTTTCTCCTCCAGAGTCATCTGGGTCCAGTGGGGCAGATATGAATCAGGATGACTGGAGATGACCTAGGATGTGAGACAAGCAGGGTTAAGTGACTTGCCCTGGGTCACACAGCTAGGAAGTGACAAGTATCTGAGTCTAGATTCTAACTCCCTTCCTTCTGACTTCAGGACCAGTGCTTTATCCACTGCATTTTCTAGTTACCCATTCCAAGTCATATAAGTAAATTAATGCAGACTTGGGACTTGAACTGAGTTGTACTGTCCCTGCTGCAGAAGGCAGTTTCCTATATGTGGATATCAGTGACTTAGATTTTCTGATTTATATTATTTTGCTTCACTTCTGAAATGACCTTCCTCCATCTGATGTTACTGTTGATAGTGTGTGATTCTTTTGTGAATAATGCCTGAAAAGGTCAATCTGTGATAGCAGACTGTTTCTACATTTTGTAGGTAGCTCCTACCTGGAGTTAATTACAGCAATCTGCCTTTGAACCCACTGCAATTTGAGCCTTTTGTCTTTAAAAATGCAAAAATGCAAAAAAAGAAAAAATGATTTTTTCCTGGAAGAATAAGAAAACTGCACCAAAATGAAAAAATGCCATTTTTAATAAACAAAAATGCCACTGATAAACATATCATCTAATGCCTAACACCTGCTAGGTACTCAGTAAGTCTTTATTGAATGAATGATATAATTAAAGATACTGCTCTACAGCTATAGAACAGAAAATTAAAATAGGCAACAAGGATTTAAATAATTCAATTTAAGCCTACTTTACTTCTCTGAAAACATATTTTTGTTTAAACTCTTCCCTTTCCCCTATTGTATAGGCCATATATTATAAATGTACAGCATAAAGACTTCAAACAATGTCTAGTAAGGTAGTTATTATAACCCTCTAATGATTTAAGCAATGGGTATCTGATATTTCTAACTATGGTACATTTAAAGCAATGAGTTCTCAATAATGTGTATTAAGTATATTTTAATGATCTGACAGTTTTATTTAAAACAATACAATATTTTAGAAATCACTTAGTAAATGTAGTTTTAGTTCATTTACTATATACATATTCTGCTGCTTACTTAAGGAAAGAGATTAGAAGGTTAGAGAAGAGGTTAGAAGAGATTATAGTTAGAGAAACAAATTGCCAAAGTAATTTTCGGGTTTTTCTCTTCCAGATATAGCCAGTAATGTCTAATCAAAGCAAATATTTGAATTGATGTGCTTTTTTGCTTTACAGAACCACAATAACCCTAGCCAGGAATAAATCTAGTGCCTCCCTAGCCCTCTCAGAATGCTGGCTCTGGTATATACAGTAATGGAATAGATGTAGAGCTCTGGAACAATTCACAACAATGGTACCAAGTTGATCTGATTCCATCCATTCTGACAAATATTATCAAGTTCCTTCTATGTACAAGGTATTTTTTCTGGGCATAGGAGATTCAAGGACAAAAATAAAGCCTTGGCCCTCAAGGGGCTCATATTCTACTGGTGAAATACAAAATGTCTACAGTCAATAAATACAAAGTTATACAAATTAATTTCAAAGGGAGGGAGGGTGGATAATTGAGGGCATCAGATAAGGCCACAAGGAAGAGATGCCAAGTAATTTGTGCTTTGAAGGAAACTAGAGTACTTTAGGTTATAAACAAGTATATTCCATACATATGAAGACTTAGAGAAAAGATAAAGGAGTCATGGGGAACTCTGACCATTGTGGAAGAGTCAAAAACTGAAAGGATTGATATGGAATCCTCTAGCACCATTGGTAGGCCTTTCAATGAGATATATTATCAAATCTATTTAAAAGAGCAAAGTCACTGATGAGAAATGCAAAGTGAATAGAATATACTTGTATTTAATTGATCCTATATTAAATAAAAAATGAATGCATTTCAACAATTAAGTCAATTTACTGGATGACCTTATGTTATGCTTCTATTCATTTATAGTTTAAAGACATTAATATTATTTCTATCACTATAAAGAAATGATGAATGTATTACTCAAATCTTGCCTCTTCCGTGTCCTGATTATTCCAGCTTTTATTTCTTTGCTTTCTCCAAATTCTTTCTACAAGCACTTTACCTGATTATACCAGACAATTTAGTATACATACTGCACCTGAATTTTCCTCATATATATCCAGATAACTACTACTGGTATGAATCACTTTGTAGGTTATCATCCACTCAAAGCTTTATTTCAAAAGCCTCCATAAGTATATGTTCTTTTACTTGTTTAACCAGGAGATACATTAAGGCAAAAGAAATTTAACCAGATAGACTAGCAAAGTAAATGGAAAAAGAAACATTTCCCCCAAACACAATCCCATGGGTAATAATACTAATAGTAGGAAAAGAGAAACTAACAAGGAAGACATATAACCAGAATATATGCTTGGTAGGCCATAAAAATAGAAAATACTCAAACCAATGGCAACTCAAACCTCCTACAGTGCAAAGTCAGTAATGTCCTGTGGTGATAATATTACCCTGCTCTCTTTTGTTCGCTGTTGAGCATCTCTTGGGTAGGTATTTCTGTTCTCTTTTGAATGTCTTTGCTAAGTTATTTTTCAGATGAGATATGAATTCTTATCTATATGGGTAAATATCTGTCACTCTAGATTATAACCCTAGAATCTGTCTTTATCTTTTATATGACACATACCCCAATCAACATACCCAGCCAGTTTATTGAGAACTTACATATTTTAAATCTGACTTTTGAAATATTTTTTCTTATGATGCTACTCAGACTCTTCTGGTCCAAATGCTTATGTAAGTTATAATCCAAAATTATTTTAAATTTCCTTGGATTGGATCATGTGGATCTAGTTTTAAATCATGCCAGAAAACCTCAGGTAGAAATAAACAACTGTGGGGAGTTAGTTCCTATAATACTGTTATTTTTCCATGTTTATCAGTTCAGAACTTAAAATGATTTGGTGGTGTTGGCAATTTCTGGTGACCTTTGCCCTATTCATTCTCCCCCCCACAATTTAGCTATGCTCTCCACACTTGCATAATTATCTAATTTCTTCAAGTCTGTATTAGTCTAGTCTCTTCAACTAAATTGTAAATTGCTTGAGGGCATTGACAGCATCTCATGTTTCTTCTATATCTTCTTGAAGTTTAACATAATGTGAGTACTTGATTGGCAATCAATAAACACCTGTTTACTGAAGGAATATTCATAAGAGTTATTGTTTACTTTGACTCATCATTTCCTTCATTTCATTTTTGTTTTGCCCCTAATTACTTTTAGAACTACAAAATATCACAAAGGATGTACAAGTCACCTTCTCCCAATTCTTTTGCCTCCCCTTTCCATATCAAGAGAGAGAGCTTTTGGAAACAAGATCAAAACCATAAACATTATACATTCACAATACATACACATTCACAGACATGCACACACCAGATCCCCCATCCCTTGTACAAGCAAGTTGCTTTTGCCCTGAATTTCTATCTCATTCTACAATTTTCCCCCTTGCAGCTACTGTTCCAATGTTTTCCACTTTTAATTTCTCTATTAACTTTAATTAGACTCCTGAGCTTACTGGCCAGGTGGTTTTTCCCTAAGCACTCACAGCTCCATTTTCCAGGCTTACAGTCGAATTTAGCTAAGCCATGGATTTGAGACAGAAGACTAACATTATACGCCATGCAAAAAGTCAGAGCCACCACAACTCATTTCATCCACCGAGGATTTCAGCAGGCAGCCCTTTTAATAAGCCAGGCTGTGCATTTCTCAAAAAATACTTTGGGATCCATTTATGAAAACAATATTGGTTATGATTCTGCAGCTGGAAAATTGCAGAGGAAATAATGTTTGTCCTCCTGAAAACATGTTAGGTCCATATAGCTTAGATGACATAAATCATTGTATGTGTAACTGTTTCTCAGTTTCTCTGAAGCATACTGTAATATTTATTTTCTTAACATGATTATAAAGGGCACATAATAGAAGATGTTGGAGTGAGGTCTCCATATCTTCACTTGCTGGTCTTTTGGAGTCGGTAGACTTCCAAATGTAATTTACTAGAGGAAATATATTTACTCTTTGTGTATTAAAGTGGGGCTTATTTGACTTTTTCTTACTAAAAATCTTAAAGAAGGAGCCCAGTAGAGCCGCAGTCCTTCAATGGCTCTCCTATAGGGCATTTGAACATCTCAGGTACTGGCTGCTGGTTTAATAAAAGGATAGGATTTCCATTTACTTCAGGCAGGCTTAATGCATTGTTCTTGTAGTGAGACAGTCAGAATGAGTCAGGAGCCAAAGAATACACTTTATAGACACAAATAATCGTAAATTCAGAATGTCACCTTTAGGCAGAGGCATTTTTATTATTGTTAGTGGAGCTGCTGAGTAGGTTTGATGTTTTATTCTCTTGGGGACTAAATGTTCCAGAGTACCGGAGCCCTATCTTTATCAGGCTCCCAAGGAGGGAGCCCGGCCAAACTTGCTTCCTATACTTCTCTATGATTGATAGCAGATGGCATGCTTTAAAATAAACCTATCCATTAGCAGTCCTCAGTGTTTTTACTCAAGGCATTTACAACTGTCTCAACCAGAAAACACATTCACTCCAAGAGCTAGTTTCAGTCTTCAGCAGCTGTACAGGTGCAAATCTTTCATTAACTCTTAAATAGTGGTGAAATAAACAATGTATTTTATTTTACTTTGGTTCAGGGAGTTTACTTCAAAGCAGCAGTGGAATTGGAAGACTCCAAAACAGAGCTGAAAAGGTTGGAGTTTTATTAAAAACTGAGTAATGTTAAGCAATGATATGCTTTTTTCTCCGTGACATATAGATCACGTGTTATATTCACCCAGTTTGTTTCTATGAACATAGTTCAAATGGTGAATTACCAATCTCTCAGGAGTATTTCTTAAGAGGTATGGAAAGAAAGGAGCAAAGTAAGAGTCTCTGGCGTGGTTTGCATTTGTTTCCAGAGTCAGACTAGGGGCTTGTATATTTTCCTTTTCCTTTCCTCTCCACGATTTATCTTTCCTCAAATCTGTGTGTGTGATGAAGAGTTATGACAAAACCATTGCCATGTCATAATAGTTTGATACATAATCGGTTTAATAAGCAAATTAATTTTTAAATATTTTTATTAGTAATATCATAGGTGAATAAGCTGGTCTCCAAACTTTGTGTTGCCCTGAAGAGAGAAGAAAAATTACCATTAAACATGTAATATTAGCATTCAGAATGGAAATACTTAAGATAGAGAGAGCATTGGCCTTGGAGTCAGGAAGACAGGAGTTCAAATCTAGATTCAGACACTAGCTGTGTGACCTTGGGCAATTCACTTAACTCTGATTGTCTTGCATCCAGGGCCATCTCCAGTCATCCTGATTCATATCTGGTCACTGGACCCAGATGGCTCCAGAGGAGAAAGTGAGGCTGTGACTTAGCACAGAACCTTGTCATTCATATACAACCATGTGTTTAACATGGCATTACTTCCCTGATGTGGTCTTCTTCATAAATGAATAGCTCAGACTTGCTTTCTCTTTGTCTGCTGTCTTTTTCTATTACTAATGGAACAACAGAAGGTATAAAAGCAGTTCTTTGATTATTCTTCAATAAGACTCATTTGAATGTATTGGGTTTAAAAGAGTCAACAAAAATAGCCTATTATAGCTATCTTGCACTCAGAAATGCCCAAGTCCAAGTCCCATAATGGCAACAAACTGATTGTGTGACTTGGGGCTAGTGATTTAACTCTTAGTGCTCCAGGTCAGACTCTAAGAATTTCCATTGGACAGCAGTTGTTTGTACCAGTAGTTGAGGATATGTGTGTGTGTGTGTGTGTGTGTGTGTGTGTGTGTGTGTGTGTGAGAGAGAGAGAGAGAGAGAGAGAGACAGAGACAGAGACAGAGACAGAGAGACAGAGAGACAGAGAGAGAGACACACACAGAGAGAAAGACAAAGAAAGACAAAGACAGAGCGAGGCAGAGACAGACATAGAGACAGAGGCAGAGAGAGAGAGAGAGAGAGGGACAGAGAGAGACAGAGAGAGACAGAGAGAGACAGAGAGAGAGACAGAGACAGGGAGGAGAGAGAGGGTGGTGGAGAGAGGGGAGAGGGACACACATATATAGACAGAGAGAGACTGAGAGAGAAAGAGAGACAGGCTGAGACAGAGAGAGAAGTTAACTAAAATGTTTATTGCAAATTTTATACTGATTATAGTAATTAATAGGCTTATAGGTATGCCAGGGTAGATGATGGGGGAAAAATTCATACTAATGAATCTTTGTGGAATTAAGTTGAATTAAATTGTATAGAATTCAAACTCTAAGGCAGGGAGATCTCATTAGAATATTTGTGATATAAAGCCTAGATTTGGGAAATAAAATAAGTCAAAGTTGTTTTATGTGTGTATATATCTATATCTATATCTATATCTTTATCTATATCTATATCTATATCTATATCTATAATTTTCCTCATTGAAGTTCAAATGTCATATATATATATATATATATATGCAGTAATTGTATAATAGGAAGAGAAAGCATAACAGACTTCTATAGTTGTATCAATTTTATCACTTGTCTGACTGGACTTGAGTACATTGTTCCCTGAAAATATGGAAGTCTCAGTTTCCTTCCCCATCAGTAAAATGAGATGGTTTTATTCTTCAAGTTTTAGATCTTTTTTCCCTCTGTTTCTCTAAGGGACTAGTTAAAGAATCCTTCCAACTTTAGACCTGTGAAGAAGCTCTCACTGGTTTGAATATGGCAGATGTCACTCTCCTTTTATTGACTCCAAGAGAGCTCACCTACACTATGAGGACTTGTTTTGACAGAGTTCCAGAATTTCTAGCAGGTCACTTCATAGGTCAAGCCTACTCCATGTGTGGCATTTTGAAGCTGTACCTACTCATGATCTTTCCAGGTTTGCTTCTTTGTTATTATGTATGCTTTTTTCTTAGTGTTTTTAAAGATTGATTGAAAATATCTTTTTTTCTCATTCTTCAAATATCTGTTTCACTTCCTCTTGAATAAGCAAAAGTAATGATTTTTAACTAGCTAAGACAGGGTTTCTTTTCTCCTGAGCTGATCCAAAAAAGCATGCTGGCAATTTTCTCTTCATTAGACATTCATCCCAAGAGTCCCCTTTTCATTTGTTATACTGAAGGATTGTCATACTTTTACTAATAACTGGAGATTAGAGTTTTCTAGGTAGTGAACATCTGCCTCCAACCATCTTTTAGGGCCTCATTCATTTCAGTGAGAAACATTAGAAGGTTAGGCTTATTTCAGATCATGGGACACATCTGGGTCCCTGTATAGAATTGTATAGTACCAGTTCAGTCTCAGGATAAATGAAAAATTTACTTAAAACTTTTTCATTGTCACCAGAGTTCTCTAGCCCCTACTGATTAGTGGCTTTTATTTTTATTTTTAAAATTTTTTTCTTAATCAGGAAAATAAACTTGGTTTGAAAAACTTTAACAACGAATAAGTTAATCGTCATGTTTCCTCAAATGACAGCAACCACTTAAGAAATTTATAGCAAGTCTCCAGCATACAGTGTACCAGTTCTTTCCTTTAAAGCTAGAGTGACAGAATAAAGGGAAGGGGTTGATACCCTGTAGAATTTTACTGCTATTGACTCTTTTTATAGCACTTTATGTTTTGAAGAATGCTTTACAATCCATTTTATTAGTGATTAATTAATAAAATTTAGACCCTGGCCTGGAATTTAGAGGAGACATTTTTTTCCTTGACTCTGTCACTGTTGATATAAGCCATAGTTTTGTTCTGTTGGTTTTCCTCTCTTTAAAATGGGCAGAATATCATTCACTATGTGTATCTTTGGTGCACTGTGCAAGTAAATTAGATTATATACTAGGTCACTTATAAGGAAACCCTAGCACATTTACAAAGTCCTGCTAACTCTGATCTAGGACTCTGATCCCAGTGACTGGCCTTTGACATCTTTTTCTTCCCCTTTTCCCTCACTAAACAAGAATAATGGAATTGTCATTGAGCCAGTTGAGTACTTGGATCTTAGCCAAGGGTCTGGGTTGAATCCCCAGTTGGATTTGACATTTGTGTTAATCAGTTGGGCTTCTTGTCACCAGAAGTAATATTCAACTTGAATTTGTATGGTAAAACACAATGAAGCAAACAAACAAACAAACAAAATAGAAAAAAACAACATTTAGCAAATTAACAGCTATAAGACCTCATATCCAAAGGCAGTGAAGCATTGTTATATGATTAAAAATAAACAGAGTTTACATTGACAATAAATAAATATATACACAGAGTATACAGTAACTCACAGAAAATGTGGGCAAATAAATTAGCAGTAATTAACACACAAAACTGTAAACAATATCTTAATTGTTTACAGAACTAATTTTTATAGTACACATTTACACTGGGATGCTTAGTACATCAATCAGCCAGCTTCAGAGCAGTTTACAATCAATTATGATTAAAGTCGGGTCAAAAGGCAGACTGGTATAATTTCCTCTTTGAGAAGTCTTCTTGTGAATATTCCCAAACAGATTAACACACATGCATACACACATACACACACAACTTTATAATAAACAAAATAGCAATATAACTTTATATGGCACCTTTAGTCTAAAAGAATCCCAGAATGCTTATAAACTCTTATTCAAACCATACACAGGAACCAGTAAAGCACAGCCATGTTTTAAAAATCAGAGCAGGAGAATTAGGGGATTGGAGTGAAGTTTCCTTTCTCTGGTAGAGGTGTGTCCTAGATGACCTAATGGGAGCTTTCTGTCTCTAATTTCTGTGATCCTGTGTGGGTGGAATGTTCTGCTTTGAAGCTGCAGAAGTCTACTCTGTGAAGCCATTGAGAGGCTGTAAGTGAAGAAGAACATAGTAGTGGAAAGAACTGAGGTGTGAGAGGAGCGGTCACTAAGGGGCAATGACTGGTGAAGTCACAGAAATTTTCCACACAACCTTACTCACCTCATTGTAACAGTTTTGTCTCCCATGCTCTTTGCACAAATTTGCTTCAGGTTGTAGGAGGACAATCAGTCCTTCTAATAAAATCAGATCAGATAGGATCACAAAATGCTAGAATATTTTGAATGGTGGAATAGGAAATTAAATCTGAGCTAGTCTCTAATAGGGAAAAGAAGGTCAGTCCTTGGAGCATGAGACCTTACGTGCAAATTCTATTTCTCATTCATTGATTTTCCTTTAAGGAACTTATTTTTGATATTTTAATTTAATTTAAATTTGATTTTAAATATATTTAAATTTTATTTAAAATATTATTTTTTTTTCATATCTTACTCCCATGTTGCACATTTACAATGGAATCAAAAAAGGAAGAAAATATTTGTAAAATATATTCCTAGACTATCAAATCAAATTCATATATTGGTCATGTACAAAAATGCATTTCTTTCTTCATTTTAAGTCCTTCAGTCTCTGGCAGGAAGTTGGTGATATTTTTCAGGTCTCTGGACGTTTGATTTATCATTGCATTGGCCAGAGTTCTAAATTCTTCCAAAGGTATTTTTCTTGATAATTATCATAGATTTTTTAAATCTGGAAATCATTCTTATCATTTCTTAATTCATTCATTTAAAAAATAAGGAAACAAGTTCAGAGAAATAATATTACTTGCTGCTGTCCAGACTAGAGTTCAGGTTTGAAGATCTGTCATAAGAGGACCTAGGGATATGAATTCTGACTTTGTTACTCACTGAATGTACAACTTTGACCAGATTACTTGACCCCCCGCCCTGGGAATCAGTTTCTTCAAGTGGCAAATGAGATAATTGGAAAAAATCATCTCTAAGATTTCTTCCAACTGGAAATCTACGATACTGTGTGTTTTATTAGAGGTAGCTAGGTAACTCAGTGGATCAGGTACTAGACCTAACTTCAAATCCAGCCTCAGAAACATACTATCTGTGTGACCCTGGGCAAATTGCTTAATCTCCTAGAGAAGGAAATCTACTCTAGTAACTTTGCCAAGAAAACTACCTGGACTATATTGGAGTGCGATGGTCTATAGGGTCAGAATGAGTTAGACATGAATAAATGACTAAACAAAAATAGCAATGAACTAGAATTTGGAGTTCTCATGGTTCTTCCCTCTATTGACAAAACATGAACACCACAGAGTTGCTCACAATTATAACCTCTAATCCTTATTCCTAACTCTTATTTACCAACTTTTATAATGCTTGTCCAAGAGCTTACTGGTGCCATAATTCCTCCTTCTTTTAGTTTCTTCCATGCCTATCTCACAGAAGAGTTTTGAATTTCAAATGAAAGCATATGTAAAATGCTTTGCAAACCTTAAAGTGCTATGTAGTAATAACAATAAAGATTAATAATAGCAATTCATATTGTTTTATCCACATCCTAATCTTCCTATCCCCTCCTGCTGTCAGGGTCTAACAGAGTGAGTCCAGTCTTTCTCCCATACTGTATTTTTTAATGAGAATTTCTTATACTCTTTTTAAATAAAACCATATTACACAACATGGCCTCAGTTTTATAAACATATCAACAGTGTTGCCTTTAAACCTTATTCCTGTCTTCTCTGGGTCATAGGATCTTACAGCTGGAAAGGACCTCAGAGGCCATTTAATTGAAACACTTTATTTTATGAGTGAGAAAATTAAAGACCAGAGAGGTTAAAGGAAATGCCAAAAATTACATAGCTATTAAGTGATAGGCAAGATACAAACCTGGTACTCTGCCTCTAAATCAGCTTCTCTCCATTGTGTCATATGGGACAACTTTTAGTAAACTAGGAAAAAATTGTTTTGTAAGGGATGGGAGGTTGAGAACATTGACAGGAGACACTTAAATGACTTCCTGTGACACCTCAGCTTTCCTTTCGACAAAAATCAACATTGGATGTTAAAAAAAAAGGTTTGCCACATGAATTGAAAACAAATTTCAAAAATGAAAATGTGCTAGACTTGAGATCCAGACAGATCCTAGCAATTTAGGCTCTGACAAGGCTTAAACATGCTTAGCTCATCACCACTGACAGAATTCTTCACATAAGGTAGAACAGTAGCAAGAAACAAAAATTCTACTATACCCGAATGTCAGTTTTGGGAAACAATGGAATACAATGCAGAACATATCTGAGGACTTTTGAAGAGTGTTTTTTCTCTGTAATATTTTCCTTAGGTTGTGCCATTTTTCTTTAAAGAGTGGAAAAAGATTGCAAGAATGTAGTGATATCCCTGGAATCAGCAGGTATGAAGTAAACAGGAGCATTCTTTTAATATGGAGTAGGGGGTAGGGAGAGAAAAGGACCTCTTGGAGAAGATTTTAAGAGTTTCCTGATGGAGCAGCATCCTTGAAATTAAACATTTCCATATGTAAGTTGACATTTAAAAATGTGCATCTTATGAAAGATAAGGAGAAAATTGTGAGAAATGCAACCTTAAATATTTTGAATCACAACTTCCTGAATTATGTAGCATTTGGAACAACTTTTAGGAAATAGGAAAATTCTGGGAATAATAATGCATATGTACATGTGTATGCTTTGCTGGTGTTCATATATACATACAAAAAGATCTATATTTATAATGAACTGTACATATGTGTGTGTGTGTGTGTGTGTGTATGTGTAAAAGATTCCCAATGAAAAATTACTTATATACAACATTCTAGGTCTTATAACTAGATGCTGCTTTCATTTATTTATTTGTTTTAAAGATGCTTCCATGCTGATCTTATGGAACATAGTTGTTGGATAACACAAATGTTGTTTTAATTCTTTACGGTCAGTCAAAAGTGCCCTGCAAGAGGTCACAGATCATCATTTAAAATGGCTTGTTGAAGACTGGATAGAATAAAACTACTAAAAAAAACACAGAAATGAAAATATGTTATCATTGGCTACCCTATGTGCATATTAAAAACTCTCAGAGGAGATAATATACTGTGGGGAACAAAGTTATACTGGCGGGGGACTGACTAGATGACCTCATGGGTCTTTTCCATCCCTAATTCCTGTGATATTGTAGATATGAGACAAAGCCAATAATTGCTTTCAACATAACAGATTTCCCCCAACCCCTGCTTTTTTTTCTCCCTCTTCCCTAGAGTTTAAGAGAGAACCTTTAAAAATAAACAAACAAAAAACTGTGAGAAACTATGAGAAGATATGGACTGGCCCATTTCTTAGAGGTGGAATGTGGAAACTATGAAGACATTTATTTTATTACCAAGGTTGGAAAGCTGAGTGGGTTGAAACAGTTTATATTACATGCAGTAGTTTAAGAAGAAGAGAAAAAAAATACCCTGAAAAAATGGGTGTAACCTTGGGCTTCTCTACAACTGGCCTTTCAGCCCCCCCACTTGAGATTTGTACATCCCCAAGGGAAATTGTGGTTTGGAATAGGATCGTGCATTTAATTTCACTCAGAGAAATTATTGGGCTTGGCACCAAAAGAAAGAATTTGCAGTATATTTTTTGTCATGATTAGTGGCCCCTCACCACTACATTTGATTATTTTGGAAAAGGAAAAGTTAAATCCTTG
Source organism: Macrotis lagotis (assembly GCF_037893015.1). Taxonomy (NCBI): domain Eukaryota; kingdom Metazoa; phylum Chordata; class Mammalia; order Peramelemorphia; family Peramelidae; genus Macrotis; species Macrotis lagotis. The sequence continues at coordinate 635,362,800 of NC_133658.1, forward strand.
TAAAGTAGTGATTTACAATTTGCAAGCATCCAGGTAGGGTGCATGACTTCTGCCAACTTGATCATGGGATTCACATTTTATTCTAGCTCATTGATGTGAGAAAACAAAACTGTACTGTCAGGAAAAAAAAAGTAGCTGAAAACATATTCCCTGATTACTCTGGAAGATTTCTATTCACACTATATCTTTTCTCAGTTACATTTTGATTTTGCTCTCCACTGGAACTCCTAGCAAGAAGCTGGAATGAGCTTGACTTAGTTTTAATTTCTAAACTAGAGTAACTGGATATATTTTTATCATCTAACTCCCCCTCCCTCACAGCTATCCAAAGCAGGGAAATTAGAAGGGACTTCTAATTTTATACCTGAAAGTAAACTGGGAATTTTTCCCCTTAAGACTTTGTCATAAAGGAGATCTTATAAGTATATAAATAATGATTCAAAGAGAAGTGAATCCACAAGTGTGTACTCTGGTGGGTGTTCAGCTTTTCCCATGGGAATAACATTGTGATTGCTGTTTGTAGAAGTAGCATTCCTTAGGACACAGATTCCTGAAACGATGTTTCACCATAAGAGCTAAGAACTGGTGAGATGGAAGAATAAATATTGGAGTAATGCCATCAGGCAAACTGATATCTGTCCCACTACCCTCATCTTGGAGGAGAGCAGTCTTGGCTACAAGTAGAAAAGTCAGCAGAATTAAAAATTAAACTACATTTACCCCATTATTTTAGTTTTAGTACTATTTTTTTTCAACGAGTGTATTCTTGTGAGAGAATACTACATGGCTGTATTTGCGGAAGATATTTACTGTTACATTGCCAAAGTAAAATGATAGTAACATCCTAAATCATGCCCCAATCAAATCATCTTTGATAATGACTGACAGTAGAGAAAGCTCCAACACTGACTTTCTTGTATTAATCCAGGCTTAGACTGCAGAGAAGCATGGAATTTGATTAGAAGTTGAGAAAGGAGGACAACAGTATATGAAATGGGACAATTTAAATTGTGTGGAATGATTTACTTAAATCTTATACTTTTAATCCTTCTGTCTAGGATTCCTATCACATGCTCATTTCTTTTATTTACATGAAAAAATATCTTTTTAAACTCAATAACTAGCACAACGTGTCATGAGATTTGAAGCAAAAGAAACTGAAATCTTTAGAGGGAACTTGGATACTAGGACCATTGTGTCTTAGTCTAGGGTAGGTCAAAAGGAGCCTTGATATTGGATACTGAAGAATACAGGGTGATGCTATCCTGTGTCCACTTTAAGCAAGTAGAATCACCTGAGATTAGTACCTACTTATTAAGAATTACTTAGCAAAATAGGAACCTACAAAATGACCATTACTTCCTCTCTCTCTAGCCTCTTGCAAGCCTTATCTCAAACCACGGTCCCCTCAGTACAGCCCAGAAGCAGTCTTTGTGGTGTTATAAATTCTGCTTTCATTGGGGCAAATATCCAAAGGTCTTTTTCTTTCTTGCCCTGAGCAGTATCACAGAGACTCTTTGTGTTTCATAAAACCTGTTGTTCTAAATCCTATCCTCCCAAATAACTTTGTCTTACACAGTTGATTTGAGAGTCCCTTTTCTCCAGCTTATCCTAGGTATCAATAATGATTGTTCTACTTCTGAATTATTTTTCTTGTCAACCAGAAAACCACATGAAACTGAGTCTGAGAGTTGCAGGGTGGCTTGCTCAAATTTAAATCCCATATTTCCCCATGTTTAAATGCATATTTTTTTCAAAAAATTTGGGATTTAAAAACTGGGAGAATCTTTTACAGTGGTTGTAAATTTTTTTACTTGCATTTCCCGCTTTCTTTTTTTGTGCTTGTTGTCTTTGCACTCATTCTTTTCCATTTGTTACCAGTATATTAGGTTGTGTTTTGCCACCTTCTGCCCAGAAATGGCTCAGAAAAGATTTTCAAACAGTGCTGAATTCAAGTTCAAAGTGAATCAGTGAGCAAAAATAAATGGAAATCATGCTCTTCCTCCAACTGAGAAAACAATCTGAGACCGAAAATACTCTGGCAGAAGAAGACCATGAGAGGCACGTCAGCCAAATGGCCTAAATTAGAAAGTATCAAAGAGCAAAGGGCAAGTGGAATCCTTGTGTCCACAAAGATGGTTCAGCAGGAGGCCAGAAGAATTGCTGATGAAAAAGAAGGGACTGATTTCTGAGGGCCACAATTTGCGCTTCAGGTTCATGAAACAGAATGAAATGAGCATGTGTCCATGCAACAGACTAGCCCATGGAGAGCTTGTGGTCAACCCCAGACTAGAGCACAAGCAGAAGAGCACTTAGATCCTCTCCTAAGACAGTGTTTCGTCATCAAACACAGAGGGGGCTGAGCTGATGGATGGAAGTTTTGACAGTGATGAGTTGTATGATTTTATGATGAATAAAACTTGAGTTCAATAACTTTTTTGTAATGCATTTTTTTTCAAATTTCAGGAACCAAAATTAAGGTGCATCTTATACAAGGAGGAAATATGGTACATTTAAAATTACAGGATTTGACCAAAAGTCTTATTTCAAATCCTGTTCTTTTTTCTGTGTCATCATACTATCTGTTTTCAGTTCAATTCACTAATTTTAATTCACTAATTCAGTACCTTGAGCAAATCTCTCCCTGAACTTCAATTTCTATATCTATAAAAAGGGAATTGTAGTAATATGTGACCTAACTTCATTATCACTGTGTTGTTAGGCTCAAATGAGATATTGTATATCAGGAAAAAAAGTTTTGAAAAATATAAACTTCTATAAATATGGAAATAAATGCACTATATATGATCTAAACTGTAAGGAGCCTAACATTGCACTTCACTTTGGGCTCTACCCATGAAACTGGAACTATACTATCCTTGTCTATGGCAGGATTGAAATTCAGAATTTAAGAAATTGTCTTTAGATAATGACCCTTAAGTAGCATGATCCACTATGGTTCACCCCTGCCCTCCTGTGTTGCTCTACTCTGTTAGTACACTCTTCAAAGCCAGAACTCACTAGATACCACAATGCTTTTCCAAGACTCAGGTTCTCTCTGGGCTCAACCCATTCCAGGGCAACTTGTACATTCACAAAGAAAAGGAAACTTTCCAGGGGAATCCCATTATCTTTAAGATCCCACCTGCTGCCACATTGTGGGACCCATCTCACCATTTGAGATTTGGCAATCTTAACCTGATTCCCTTTTGATCAGTGGAGGCAGAGGCACCTATTTTGATTGACCAACTACTTTCTTCAACTACTTTTTCCCATGGAAGCCTGGGTGAGTCATGTTGTCGTGGTCTGAAGTTGCTGAACCATTCTGGTACCTTATGCACTGTGAGTCACCATTTAGTCTCCAAATATTGTCTACCGCTACTTTGCCTGAGTTGGAGTACTGAGGTGCCTTGCTGATATGGGAGGAAAAATATCTCACTCAAGGGTCAAAGATTCCCCCAGCACCAGACCATAATCAAAATTCTTGTTTCCTATTAAATCAGGTCATGGGGTGAAATTGTTCTGGTAAAGACAAATGAGAAGGATATCCTTTCACTATGATAAACATAATTGTACAAGCCATGTCATCATGCATATGAAGACATGATCTTTTACCAAAGATAAACTTCACCTTCCCTCTACAATTGCCATTCACTGGAAACCTGGACAAGGTCAGTTAGTTATAACCACTAAAAAGTGTCTGCCTGAGTGCAGCAGTATCAGCAATTATCTAAGCATTTATAAAAAGCTCAAATTATTCTTGGGGTAAAGATTGAGATTTGGAGTAAATAATATAATAAACTATATTCATTACTGGCTGAATAGTGAGACTCAAAGGGAATTCAAAATAAAGCTACCCAAATGGTGAAAGGCATTTATTTATTTATTTATTTATTCATTTATTTTTTTTTATTTTTCCAATTCTAAGTAAAGATAATTTTCGACATTCACTTTTATAAAATTTTCTCCCTCCACCCCTTCCCTTCTCTCACTTTTGAATAGCAAGTAATATGATAAAGCTTATATACATACAATCATGCTACACATATTTTCATATTAGTTATGCAAGCAGAATCAGTGTAAAAAGGTGAAAGTCATGAGGAGGGGAAAAAAGGCAAAAAACAAAAAGCAAGAGAACCAACCAAATTTAAAAAGATAGGAAAAATGCTTTGATGTGTATTCAGATTGCACAGTCTTTCTCTGGACATCGAAGGCCTTTTCTATCACAAGTGTTTTAGAATTATCTTTGATGGCTGTATTGCAAAGAAAATCTAAGTCTATTATTGTTATTATTGTGCAGTGTTGCTATTAAGGTGTACAGTGTTGTCCTGTTTCTGTTCATTTCATTCAGCATCAGTTCATGTAAATCTTTCTAGGGTTTTCTGAAATCTGCCTGTTTATCATTTCTTATAGCACAACAATATTCAATTATATTTAAATACCACCACTTATTCAGTCATTCCCCAATTGATGAGTATCCCTTCAATTTCTAATTCTCCATCACCACAAAAAGAGCTGCTATGAATATTCTTGAATATTTGATGTCTCCCCTTTTTGTGATCTCTTTGGGATCCAGACCTAAGAACTAGAGATATTTAACCTAGCTGATAAGAAGACTTTGGAACAGACATGAGTGATCTTTTCATGACTTTGAAGAGATGTTTTAAAGAGGAATTAGATTTTTTAATAAAAAATGGTGAAAAACCACAATAATAGGAGAAAAGTACAAAAGATACTTTGTACTTGATTTCAAAGGGATAAAATAAATTTGAGCAGTTCAACAATAATAATTGGTTACATGAAGTGGTGGTACATTCTTTCTTCTTAGAAGTCTTCAAGCAGATGACCATTTGTCAGATATGCTGTATAAGAGATTCCTTTCAAGTATGATTTGGACTTAGTGGCTGTTGAAGTGGCATCGGACTCTAAATTCTGTGATGATATGTGAAAACCAATTGTCAAGAAAGTTGCAAAGATAAATGGACTATGGTTTCAAGAAACTTCACAGGAAACTATACTTCTTAAGTATATATTATTTATTTTTCATCAAAATCTATTTTCATCATCATTTGTTTTTTATCAACATCTTCTAAATTAACAAAGTTTGAAATGTTTGCAACTAGAATTAGTATTTTGCAGGAGGACCACCCTCAAAACCCCCAACACATTTGATGATTTAGTTGAGATTTATTCTTACATGACTTATTTTTAAGAAAAAAGAAATAGAAGAGAAAAAGCCAGCATAATAGATTTATATAGGCATACATACACATGGATATCTCCATATGGATATACATATGCATGTGTACACATGTTTCTATATATAACGTGTACATGTATGTAAATGTTATCTTGGTTATATGTAATTTTGCAACATTCATCTTTCATCATTTTATATTCTTCTTCTCATATATCTTGTTATAGTCATTGTGTATAGTTTTTCATTAGCTCCATTTCTGTCGGTTGATACAAATTTCCAAATTTCTTAGTATTCTATATATATATATGTGTATATATATATATATATATATATATGAAACTTCCTACAAGATGGTGATATTGTATGACATTCATTTATCACAAGTCAATTAGTCATTTCCAATCACCTAGCCTCTACTTTGATTCAAGTTCTTTGCTATCACATATATGCAAGCGCACACACACACACACACACACACACACACGACAATGTTTTTGGGTTTGTGAGGATTTTCTTTGTCATTAATGACTTTCTTGGGAATATTCATCTGGCAGTAAATCTTTGTGTCAAAGAGCCACTTTATTTACATACTTTCAAATCACATTTTGGAATCCCTGCAACAATTCATAGCCTTCAAAGTTTGACTATTTTCATCTTTCTTATGTTTACCAATTTGCTGGAGTAAAGCTGAAATAAAACCTGGGATTGTTTTGATGTACTTTTCTATCAATTTAGTAATCTGGAATATTCTTTCATAAATTGCTAATAATTTACATCTATCATTTTGAGAACTTTAGCATGACAGCTGGCCTATTGGAGAATAATTAAACCTTAATTCTAATTCACAGAAAGGGCTAATTCACCTCGATGAATTTCAGGTTCTGTGAGCAAGGGAGAGAACTGTTTTGAATCGAAGGAGTATTTCTTATAACATTTTAAGTGCTTACTATTCAGTTAATACCAAAATACTAAATACCAAATACCAAAAAATAGGGGAAACTCACGTAATAATAGTGATAATAATAAATTTATATATATATATATATATATATATATATATATATATATATATATATATATTATAATGTCTTTCACAGAGTGATAGTATTCTTCCAGGATCAAATACAAAATATTCAAAATGATTCATTACCTAGCAACCTCTTCTCTTTGAAGTTTTTCTATCTGGTCTCTTTGATCTTATCTTTCTGGCCTCTTGACCATGCCATGAAGAAGACACTCCATTTCTTGGTTTCTGTAATTTTCTCTGGTTGTCCCCCCATGATTGAAATGGTGCTCTCCCTTCTTTGCACAGCTTACTGACCCTGTCCTTCACACCCAATCCTGCCACCAGCTTCTTTTAAAAATCTCTTCTTTTTTCCAAAGCCTACCCTAACCCCTCTTAATTCCTGTGTATTTTCTCAGTTAATTATTTCCTATTTATCCTTTACATATCCTTTACATATCCATTACATACATGCTTTGTAGTCTCTTCCCTTTAGAATGTAAGGTCCTTGAGGACTATCTTTTGCTTCATTTTATATCCCCAGCACTTAGCACCAACTGGAACATAACAGATGCTAAATGAATGTTTATTGATTGATTGAGACTACACTCCTCACAATAAAATGAAGTCAAGAGAAATATTATTATCTTATCTCAATGAGAAAATGTAGATTTGCAAGGATAAAATGATATGTTCAAGGTCATCGTACTAAAGTAATGGTCTACTCAGTAAATTAGCATTGTGCCAGGCACTATCCAAGCACCAAAGAAAGGCAAAGAAAGGGAAAAAATAGTCCCTCCACTCAAGGAGCTCATCATCTAATGGGGAGACAATATGCTGGCAAATATGTACAAATAAGATATATACAGGATTCACTGAGGGTAATTTCAATGGGAAGGCATTACATTTAAGAAGAACTGGAAAAGGCTATTCACTGGTGAGGTTTAGTTTATATTTGAAGTCAGAAAAACTTAGGAGTAGATGTGAAGACAGAGAGAACATTTCAGGCCTAGAGGAAAGCCAAGGTTTCAAAGATGTCATTTCTTAAGTGAGGAATAGCAAGCAGGTTAGTGTCTCTGGATCCCAGAATACTTTCAAGGGAGTAATCTACATGATAACTGGAAATAAATGAAAGGGTATAGTTATGAAATACTTTTGAAGTGAAGAAAAGAGGAGTTTTTATTTGCTATAGGAAGTAAAAAAAGGAGCCACTGATAATAATGGCCTATGCTGGGTGGTAACAGTTCTGACAGTGTTAGTAGAAAGAAGGAGACGTTATTAAGAGATGTAATGAAAACAGAGATGACAGGTCTTGACAACGGATTGGATATGGGATATAAGAGATACTGAGGAATAGAGGATGATATTGAAGTTATGAGCCTGGGTCCCTGGAAGGATAGTGGTAACCTTGACAATAATAGATAACCAGAAAGAGAAGAGAATTTGGGATAGAAGGCAATAAGTTTAATTTTCAATATCTTGAATTTAAGATGTCTATGATGCATCCAATTGAAGATGACCAAAAACGACCATTCCCAATGGTAAATTAAAAATCAACAGAGAGGTTAGTATTCAACAAATAGATCTAAAAATCATTTAAATTGATGTGATAATTGAAACCATGAGAATTGCTGAATGAATCAAGTGACATAGAAGAGAAGTAGAAGGATCATCACTGTTAAATCAAGTAATGGAGAAAGAAAAAGGAGGTAGGAGAAAAGCCACCAGAGAGCATTGTCACAGCAACTTAGTAAAGAATATTAGGAGAAGTGGAAAATCGATACTAAAAAAATAAAGCTTAAAAGAGGAAAGAGGATTGAGAAAAAATTAGTTTAATTTGATTATTAAGGTATATTAGTAACTTTGGAGACAGTCAATGTCCTTGAACAGTGAGGTTTGAGGCTAACCAATAAAAAGTTAGGAAAAGAGTGAAAAGGAAGAAAAGGGAAGCACTTATTAAAGATGGCCTTCTCAAGGAATTTAGTAAAAGAAGAAAAAAATGTGCATGACATCTAGTGCAGATAGCTAATGGGTATAGCTAATTGTTGTTTTATTTTAAGGAGATTGGAATGCAGTGAATGATGGTAGGAAATAAAAGGTTCAAGTTTCAAAGGGCAAGTTTATCAACAGTGTAGTCAAGAGACTCAAGAGAAGATGGCAGTACTGAATTTTATTGATTAATGAGAGGGTCACGATGGTGAAGTGAAAACAGTATAGAATGTGTAGATGATGGCCTGGAAAAAAGAACTGAAAGATCAAGGGGTTCGAGATTTCTAGGAAGGAAAAGAATGCAATTTAGTAGGCAGAATAGAAAGTAGAATGGCAATAGTGCATTCTAGGAAAAAAGCACTCAGAATTCATGAACATAGATGTGGAATATTCATTGATGACCAAATGAAAAGTTATAACCAACATCTTTGTGAGTAGCTTTGGTGGGGAGGAGAATTAGGGTATTTGAGAGGGCAACAATATATATGTTGAATCCCTTTAGTATGAAAAGCAGATGTTGGAGAGGAGAGAAAACCAAAGAAGAGGGGAGAGGAAATGAGCAGAATCAGAAAAACTTTGTACACCCTAACAGCAACATGGGGGTGATGATCAACCTTGATGGACTTGCTCATTCCTTCAGTGCAACAATCAGGGACAATTTTGGACTATCTGTGATGGAGAATACCATCTATATCCAGAGAAAGAATTGTGGAGTTTGAACAAAGACCAAAGACTATTACTATCAGTTTAGAAAAAAGCAACTTATCTTATTATGTAATTTTGCTATCCCTTATACTTTATTTTTCTTCCTTAAGGATATGATTTCTCACTCATCACATTCAACTGAGATCAATGTATGCCATGGAAACAATGTAAAGACTGACAGAATGCTTTCTGTGGGGGGTAGGAGGAGTGAAGCAAGATTAGAGGAAAATTATAAAACTTAAAATAAATAAAATCTTTCTAAATAAAAAAGGAAGAGACGAGTAGACACTGTTATCATTAAGGAAGGAAAAGTTTCTTAGATGTCTGAAACTCAGTTGGATTTAGTGAACCTCAAAAAAGGAGAGGTTACTGAAGAGTTATGGCAAAAGAAGAGCCTGGAAGTGGTGGCAATGGGAGGTAAGAAGTATTCCAACTTTCCCGCTATGACCACTGAATGAAAATAAATCCAGTATTTCAAGAAAGGGTGGCCAGAAACATGCCTGAGTCATCCAGAGGGAGTTAAGTTTCAATGATTTCAAGATGATGGAAGGAACAAGAATGGAAAAACTTTAGCAAGAAACCCAATTGATTACTATGAAGTAGGCATTTTGTAGAGTATGGAGAAAGGTACCTTGAGTTGAGGAGTTCTTACTCCAAATCTCATTGTCCTCTCCACTACAATACACATTCTTTTGGGTGATGATCTAAAACTCAAAATGAAATTCAAATACCTAGTAATATAATGATGAAATAAGGCCCAGTCTCACTATAAATTAAATGACTATTTTGTGAAGGATAAATGAAATAATATAAAATATATTTAGTTCACAGGAAATCTAAAGTGAGATGATTAATTTAGGAGAGATCCTCAACATTGGCTGACAGTAGGGGTGAAATTAAGGAAAATTTATCCAAATAAAAGTTGTGTTTATTTTTCTTGTAATTATTTATGGATATTTTGTCTTCTATGATAGAATGTGAACTCCCTTGATAGCATTTTCTCTTTAGACCCCAAGTGTTTAACCCAGAGCCTGATGCATCATAGGCTTTAAATAAAATTTGTTGATTGAATTTGCTTGAAGACTTGTTAGAGAAGTGGGATCTGAATTGAATTGAATGAAATAGGATTTCAGTTAGTATAAAATGAAGGCATGAGTGATAAAAGAGACAGAAATACTTCAATGGTTGAAGTCAGGATGAGGATATAGAATGGTTCAATTTACCTTGAATGACAAAAGCATATAGTAGTATTACAGGGAGTAAAAGATACAAAGGTTGTTTGGAACTAGATCTCATATAGACTGAAATCTCAGAATAAGAAGCCTGGGAAATTGAATGCACTTGAGCAGGGAAATGGCATAATTAGAGTGGTAAAAATATGTCCACTTTTAATTTAGGAGAGCTGAAAATCTGAAGGGGCAAAAAACAATGACATTGAAATGTAATGATCATAAGCCATTTCCTCTGGCTTCTTCAGGCCTGGAATGCTGTCTTTTATGCCTCAGTTATGCCTCACAGTTTCCCTGGATTCTTTCAAATACCAGTAAAATCCCATCTACTACATGAAGTCTGCTTAATGCCTTTTCTTTCTAGTGACTCTCTTTTAATTATTTTATGATCATATTGAGTATAGCTTCTTTATATGTGTAAGTATATGCATATGTGTATGTGTGTCTATCTGTATGCATACTTCTTTGCATGTGTCTTTTACCTTAGCTCAATGTTGGCAAGTAGCAGATGCTTAATAACAGTTTATTGATTAGCAGATTTATGGGAGAATCCTATCAAATTCAAAGAGGGACCTCACACCTTAGGAAAAAAACCTTTGCACTTTAATTTCAGTTGCACATGAAAAGGACAGCAAATACTTTGAACTTGCCTCAGGAAACAGTTAGTCTCCATACTTTTTTGTCTAGACCATCAACTATATAAGATCTCAAATGAAATTTGGAAAATGATAAGTATAAGTAAAATTAGAAGAGACACACACACACACACACACACACACACACACACAGAGAGAGAGAGAGAGAGAGAGAGAGAGAGAGAGAGAGAGAGAGAGAGAGAACAACAAAGCTCCCAAGACTTACTGGGTCAATATTTCAGCAGCAGCCCAGGGACAGAAGGATCTCCCTCAGCCCAGCTCTGGTAACCTGTGTCGGTCAGGGAGTAGTTGAGTAGCTTAGAGAGCTATACATTCCAGCTCAGGGAAGGGTTCAGCTTAGCTCATCACTGGGATGAACCAGTATAGATGAGATATTATGTCCAAGACCTGAGGGGCTGTTCATCTAGCATGCTCTGCTATGGAAGAACAACATAACTGTTGGCATTCCTTTCCATGGAGAACCTTGGGAGAACTTTGCAAAGAAAGAAAGAATATTGAGGTCACATGATCAAGAGTTATAAACTGCCTTGGTCATATTAGTTATATATATATATATATATAATATATATAATATATATGAATATATATAATATATATGAATATATGAAGTAAGTACAGTGGATGGAGCACCAGCCCTGAAGTCAAGAGGACCTAAATTCAAATCTGGCCTCAAACCTGCACTAGATGTGTGTGACTTTGTTCAAATCACTTAACTCTGGCTGCCTCTGTATTCAGGGTCATCTCCAGTCCTGATCCATATCTGGCCACTGGACCTTGATGACCAGAGGAGAAAATGAGGCTGGTGACTTAGCACAGTATCCTCTCACTGAATCCAATTCATTCACATGTCATGGTACCTCCTTGATATCATGGGAAAGACAAACATCACCATCTCATTGCTATTGAATTTTAAGTATGGCTTGAATATGTTTTCCTTTAAGAATGCCCCCCATCCAGGTTGTTTTGACAAATTGCTATGCAACTACTGTTCTTTCTATATTATTTAAGATTGAACAGTACTACAGAATGATGCATTTAGAAAAACATTGAACAACATGCTATTGGGTTTGACAATTGGAGGTCAATTGAAAGTTTGGACTCATATTTCATAATTCTGAGGAATGAATAACAGATGAGGTATGGCAGGGAAGGAGCTTAGGAGAGATGAAAATAGCAAGTATAAAGTACTTTTCTAGATATTTAGCAGTTAATCATGACAGAGTAAAAACCTTAAGATGGTATAAGGATCAAGGAAATCTTTTTTATTCATTTGTTTGTTTTAGAATACATGTTCATAAATTAAGCTGTAAGAGGGAATAAAAAGCATATGATTGAAGTTGTTAGGTAGAAGGTATCCGTAATAGAGGCAGGCTTTTTGTCCTCACACAAATTTGCTCCCATTCCAATTGAATAAAGACTTGAGATTGAAATGGGTCTCAGCCCCCACAAAACTTAAAATTTTTTGGAAGAAAAATAATGGTGTAAAGGAACAGTTACAGGAAATTTCTATACAAAAATCAAACATTTGTCTAAGACCACAGATTTTGGATCATCATTAGACTCACATTTTTAAAAGTGTAGACTGAATCTTGAGGAAACTCTGCTTGGCTTTTACTGATTTCTCTTAGTTTGCTGTGTTAGGGTTAACAACCTAAGCAGTAATGCATTAAAAGAGTTTGGCTTGTCAGAAAGGGTTCTTATGGTTACTACTCTTTGGTAGATCCAAGCAGAAATCCAATAGATATCTGTGAAGCACTGAAGCCTAGTCAAAGCAGAGAAAAAAATTGGGATCCAGAGACTTCTAGGAAAGCCCATATGCTTACAAGAACAGAAGGATGTGATTCCTACCACCACTTAGCACAGAGAAATATGATGGCATCCCTAAAAGACACTGATAGCTTCTGACTCATTTATTGTTTTGACATTTGTGCCATAGAATAATATAGATCAAGCTAGAAGAAACCTCAGAAGTCATCTGGTCTAATCCTTTATTTTTTAGTTGAAAGTAAATGAGGTTTAGACTAAATGACTTGCCTAAGGTCATACCAAGAGGTAAGTTTCAAAGATGGGATTTGCTCTACCCCCTAAGGAATTTCTCTTTTAACTACTTAGAAGTACCACCATCATCTCAGTCACACAGGCTCAAAACCTAAGTGTCATCCTCACCTCTTCATTCCCTTTTACTTCCCTTCATCCAATCTGTTGCTGTGCCTTGTAAATCTCACCTTAGTGACATCTTTAGAATATTTCCCCTGCTCTTCTGAGGCACAAATTCCTCATCACTTCAGGTTCTATTACAATAGTCTGCTGGTTGATCTTACTGCCATAAATCCCTTTCTACTCCAGGCCCCCCTCTACTCAGTTGCCACAGTGGACTTTTGCAATTCAGATCATCATCAGTCTCTCTCTCTCTCTCTCTCTCTCTCTCTCTCTCTCTCTCTCTCTCTCTGTCTGTCTGTCTCTCTCTCTCTCTCTGTCTGTCTCTCTCTCACACACACACACACACACACACACACACACACACACACACACACACGACACTTAATAAAAGCCAATGATTCCCCATAATCACCAGGATCTATTTCATGCTGAGAGTTGGGGTAAAATTGCATGATACCTTTATTATATATTTCAAAGGAATAGCAAGTTTTATATATGTACATTCATTTTTTTTCCAAATTATGCTGTATTTTGGAAATGTTCATTTTATTCTCCAAATTAAAAATAAAATAAATATAGATTTTAAAAAGTGAAGGAAAAAGGAAGAGAAAAACCTAAAATAATCATATTTGGTCTTCAAAGCACTTTGTAATCTGCTCCCCCCCCCCAACTCACCGTTTTCTGTCTATACTTTTCATTCCCCATCTCCCTGAGTCTATATGTCCTTGGTTGTCTAGAGACACTGTTCTCCTTGTTGTTCCTCAAATAAAAAACTCCACCTCTGGGCTCCAAGAACTCTCACCGACTCTCCACTATGACAGAATACTCTTCTTCCTCTGTACAACCTTTTTGCGTCCCTGACTTCTTTCAGGTAATTCTACCTTCTACAAGAACCCTTTTCAGTTCCCTCTTAATTCAAGTGCCTCCTTTCTGTCATTCCAATTAGTTTGTTTGTACATAGTGTTTGCATGTTGTCTGTCCTATTGAACTATGAACTCCTCAGGACAAGGGACTGTCTTTTGCCTTTCTTTGTATCTCCAGCATTTAACATAATGCCAGACAAAGATAATTATTAAGTATTTATCAGCATATGCCTGGTGCCTTTCTAATTGATGATGTGTCATTATATTCCATGTGTACTTGGGGTGGGGGAGGAGGGAGTGTCCTGGCTTTTTTTTCTCTTTATTTGTTTTATTGGTCTTTTAACTACCCTGACTTTATCTGATGTATTGGACTGGTAGCTGGAACTTAACTGTTCTTTTGAGATATTGATGAATCTACAGTGTCTTGATTTTGGGATAATTTTTTCTCGGAGCCTATCTATAAGTTGGGGTTTCCCAGGTATTATATAGCAATATAGGAAAATGTACAAATATTAGTAAGTAATAGACAAGCATGAAAAGAGTCATAAAATATACCAAGAAGAAACATTGTGTCAAATAAATATACAATGGTTAATTATCACTATACAGAATGACAAAAGCTCAGGATTAGAAGTATTTTTATGTCATGTAATACATATTCTACCTGACGAAATATCTCTTTGATTCTCTTTCTTCAGTTTTTTCTACAGTTTTAATTTTACACTTGCTATCTGAAGTTTCATGTTTTATAAGATGTATCCTTACATAGTTTTCACATTGACTTTAATAAACTATATGCAAAAATCAGTTGTCTTATTCTATGGAGAAATTCACCGATGGAAAACCCCATGCAAGTGAAATGAATAAAGTCCTACATTCTATTAATTATAGTTCCTATCTCATTCCATGACCTTAGGCCAAATATTTGTCTTTCTGTTTCAGTTTTTCCCATTTACTTTAATCTTGTTTATGGTTTTATAATAAAGAACATTTTCTGATAAGCTTTTAAGAATATTTATCATGTGTTTTAAGTGTTTCATATTTCCATTAATGGTATTTTGCAAGTAAAAAAAGTAGATGATTTAGAATTGTTCTGGGAGAGAAAAAAGCCTTTGATAGAAAAATTGCAGAAGTAGGAATTACATCAGAGAGGTCAATGTTTGCTTGAAAGAAATAGGTTTGTTTAGCCTGAAAATTTAAAAAATCATGAAAAGTCAGTGTGTTAAGAATTGAAACCTAACCATTGCCATTTCATCATAGTGCTTCAACAGTTTTCAGACAGTCTTAAAGAAGTGGGATTATGCTATAGGTCAACCAGGAACAATGAGTAGAAGATGCAGAGAGAGAGATTTAAACTCAATGTGAGGAAAGTCTTTTTTTTTTTTTTTTTTTTAGTAATTAATCTGGTTCCAAAAGCAATGGGTTCTTCTTCTTTATGGCAATCTTCAAATTTGAAGTTTGAAGATCATTTGTTAGAAATGTCATAGAATTCTTTTAAGAGTGAGTCAGATTAGTTGACTGCTCAGGTCCATTCTAACTCTGAGATTCAGCAAATAGTGATTAATGTTAAATGTATATTATAAATGTACTTGAATGTTAATACTCATATGGTTATTATAATTATAGTTTTTTTTAAGCATAGAGACCAATTAATCAATGTGTTTTATTCTATAAATCAGGAACCTGAGTCCCAGAGAGATTAAATGATTTGTCAAAGATGACTCAGTAGTAGAGCTGGAGCCTGGACCCAAATTCTCATACAATTCTTAACACACTGACTTTTCATGATTTTAAATATCCACCTTTACTTAAATATTCAGGTGTCAGATTTTGGTGTCAACCACAAATTCCCATGTCCAAGAATGAAAGAGTTAAAATTTACTCCTTTATCTGGAATGTTAAGAGTCTTATTTCTCAAATCTTTTGCTCTAAGGATAAATTGGGATAATCAAAGGATTGTTCAAAAAGGTGTATTCTAGACTGTGACAATTCAGTTTCTAACTAGCTTTTTCACTCCCAAGTGATTCATTTAAAATTTCTGGAGATAAAGTTTTAGGTCATGCTTTCTGGACTTGTTTTAAGCTGGCTGGAAAAAATAAATCCTATTGCCAATTTAGCCTCTGCCTGTAAAATGGTGTACTGTTAGCAGTGGCATCCTGTTACCTAAAAGCCAAGCTGAATTGCTCAGTATCTGAGATCATCTATCTACCCTATCACTTGTCAAACTGCTTGGGTATGGATTTGTGATCCCAGAAAAGGGAAAGAGTTAAGCCCATTCTCCTAGCTGGCAGAAACTTTGTAGTTTAAAATTACATACTGACTCTGGTGTAGAGACACAAGAAATTATAGAGCAGACACTGTCCAGGACAACGTATAATTTAAAATGTACTAAAGAATGTATACCGCATGGCAAAGTAAGTGAAGTGCTTCTTCAAATATAAGTGTTTTGCATAGAAAGGCAGTAATTATCCACTCCTAGGGAAATGTTTGCATTCATTCTAAATCAATATTTACTATTCATCTCTTGTGTTCAACAAAACAGGGATTTAACATTTTTTTATTTTAATGAGGTACTAAGACTACAATAATTCTACAATGTAATTGTCTCGATATGAAATATTGCTAAATTGTGTTGCTATTTCTAGAAAGAGCAGTGAGGAATGGCAGTGTGTTCCTATTTGTGATATGTTACTTTGGGAGCACTCAATTCAAACCCAGCCAAGCAGGGCAACTTTTCCCAATTTCAAAGATGACTTAAGCTGTCTCCTTTGTAAGACCCTTAACTGGAATCATTCAGATGAGTCTTGTGTTGGGTGGAGTTTCCCTGTTCTTCAAATACAAGCCTGATAATGATTCTGTTTCAACTTTTTTTTTTAAGATCTCTGCTTTGTAACTTTCCCCCACTCCCCTCTGCTCAACACCTTATCCCCAGTCTCTAATTCCCTTTGGCAGTTTAGTAATAGATCCAGCAGCAAAACTGCTGGGGAAAAGCAAAGAACCCTAGGGTGTAAGATTGCTCTACCCTGCAATTGAACTGAAGGTCTTTTAGGTATTTTAATTATATTTTTTATGATCGGATCATTTCATGAGTTTTTCCCTCAGAGTAAGTCTATGATATTTTAATTCAGATTTCTAAAGGGAACTGCCATTATTAAAAATATGGTAGGGGAAGGAAGAAGCAGTGTAGTAGAAAGACAAAAGAATTGACTGCTAGTTCCTCCCTCTTCTGCCAGCAATCCTTGTGTGGCCTTTGGCAATATACATGAACCAATTCTAGTACTTCTTTTCCTCATCTAAGGAAAAAACCTGATGATATCTAGAGGTCTTCAAAGCTTACAAATTCTGTAATTTTTAACTTGTATAGCTCTATCCAGGGCACATGTGTCCCTTGCCCCTGAGATCCAATTACCAGTATCATTCAATCTATAGTGTGTAGGAGTTCCATTGATTCACAAAAACTGAATCAGCAATCACTACCAATCAGAGTTTAGTTCATTATTTTGCTGATTGTCCAAACTTTAGAAAGTGATGAAAAAAATTAATAATTAATATTTAACTTGAAAGTATAGCATGAATAACAGGTTCTTAAACATTTATCAGCATTTCTCTGTCTTCAGGAAAAGTCATTGTAGAATGACAAAATTTAAAGCTAGATACTATCTTAGGGGATGACTATCACACTGTTGATAAGTACCTTCAGGAGACAGAAGACCTGAGTACAAATCATGTCTCAGATACTTATTAAGTTGTGTGACCCTGAACAAGTTATTTAACCTCTTTGCCTCAGTTTACATATCTGCAAAATGAACTTCAGAAGGAAATGGCTAACCACTCTGTTATCTTTGGAGAAAACTATAGTGGGTCACAAAAGTTGAATATAACTGAAACAACTGAACAACAATGCCACCTTAGAGAACTCTTAGTGAGGAATTCCTCATTTTATGGCTGATAAAACTGGGAAGTGAAGTAGCTTGCCTAGGGTGATATACATTCACTAAATATTTGATTACATAAGGCAAGGTACTTCTGTTCTAGGTCTTTGAGAATAAGATGTCTCTTCTACATATGGCAAACTATTTTATAAGATTCTCTGAACAATATAACAATAGAGATAATCTTGTTCAACAATTTTATGATCATCCCTATCCAGGGAGGCATATAAAAGAGATACTTTTATCAAAATGTTCTCCAGGGTCATTGAAAAGATACATCCCAGAATCCACATAGATTAGGAAGGTTGTTAGGTTCTTCTGTCAATGAATAACTTAGTCTTCATTTCATCAAGTCCCAGAATAATATAATCTACTAAATACAACATATAACTATTCTAAAGAGTTTGGGCTAACTATTCAACAAAGAAAAAATAAGGATAAATAATTGGATTACATTATAATGTGGTACTCTATGGAGTTTTTATATATATATGTACATATACATATATATGTATATATGTATGTATATCTTATCTTTTAAAGAAATGTTCATTTTTATATTAATAATCTTTAGATGTTAATAGCATGGAGTCAAAGAATATTATAATCTAAGAAGACATGAAATTGCTAAGAGGCAGGTGGAGTATTTCCTGAGTGGGCATAAGTATAAATTCAGTATAAGTAGTATTTTATAACAGAATGCTAGTTTACTAGTATGCTAAACAACATATTATGAAAATATAGTGTAAAGGACATCAATTTTGAAAGAGAAGAGCATAGAACATAGCAAAAACAAAGTATATTTAGTAAACACTCCGAGTTCTCCTGTGGATGTCCTTGTAATGTCAAGAAAATTCAGGGTGAACTTATTCCAAGATGTTGACAAGAGGAAGACCTGGATAGAATGAGTAGAAAAGTTGAAATATAATCTACATCACTAGAAGAAATTCTCATATTGATAAGATCACAAACTGATATATTGGAAAAAAACCCAAACCTAGGCTCCAGAGCTGGGATCCTAGACTCTCTGACTCATTTTCAATATAGTCATTGAAAGAATTCAATATTATATAAAACTGAAAAAGCATGGCAA
Source organism: Macrotis lagotis (assembly GCF_037893015.1). Classification (NCBI taxonomy): domain Eukaryota; kingdom Metazoa; phylum Chordata; class Mammalia; order Peramelemorphia; family Peramelidae; genus Macrotis; species Macrotis lagotis. The sequence continues at coordinate 635,381,630 of NC_133658.1, forward strand.
GTTTTCTGAAAAGCTATTTTTCCACTGTCCATTTCTGTGGATTTTTTTTTACCAAGTGCATTCTTGTTTATTTTTTATGTAGGGGAGGATAGATGCTAACAAAATAGCACCATTCCCATCAAGTTTAAGATGCTGATTATGATCATAGTAATTAATACGAAAATTAAAACAGCATGCTATTCTAGGTTTCACAGACTCAGTGGTGACCTATATTGTTTATAAACATGAACAAGAGCAAGGGGACAAAGAGGAAAATTTTTTCCCATCTTAATCTCAATCGTTAGTTAGTATAGACTCTCTGTCTTTGAAAATTTCATATTAACAGCAAGGAGGAAGAAATCCATGTAGGAATTCCCTCTCTGAGCCCTGCTGTCATTCATAATTCATGCCATTGGCAGAGCTCTTTGAGTGAATTACTATCTTATATTCACTCTGGGGATGTATAATATCATTTATATGTTGTGATTGCTACTCCATTTTATTTATTTTATTTTTGACAAGAAACATGGGTGTTGCTTTTAGTTCTGAAAGAAAATGGGGTGTGGAAAGAGTGAGTCTCTCTCTGACAGAACGACCTCTTTCTGGAGGAAATGCTATTGTAAACTGTACCATTACAAATGGTGTGTTAGTTCTCAAGATATTACATTTTCAATGTATGGAGTAACAAAGTGTTCCCTCAGCATTCAAAAGGGAGAACCAGTGGGAATGGAGAAGGTTAAGGACAACTTCCTAAAGTCTGTAAAATCAATGGGACACTAAAAAGGGAACTGAAGTGTACCAGAAGGGACCTCTTGAGGGTCATTAAAAAAAGAAAAAACAGAAACTGATTATGAACAGAGCTTTTACCCAAGGAACTGGAGGGGGCCAGCAAACCGATTCTACTGCACTCCAGTTAAATGTCTAATAGTTGAGACATTTTCTACACAGCCCATAAAGGATAATGAGGAAGGCTTTGATAGCTTTAAAGAAAGTTGCTCTGTAGCTGCTCACAAAAACATGATCTGAGGGCAAGTGGTGACTTTACTCAGACACCAAAATGAAAGGGGAAGATGCTGTCCTCAGAGAATGTCACCTAGGTGACATAGTTAATCTGTTAATTGAATAAGGGAGCAGCTCTAGTGTTCCAAGTTTATGCTTGAACAGAGGCATGTCCATGTATAGACTGTAATCTTTCTTCTTATGCTAGGACCTTTTGAAGATACAGAAATAGAGGATTATTTTTGTTTATTATGATTGCATATTGAAATTCATTTGTAAAACCAGCAATTTAAGTACTGAGTTGCATGTTTGATTCAGATTTTATATATCTTTATTTAAAGGAAATAGCCCTAACATTCTTTAGACCTCTTGATTATATCTTTTCCTGTTAGAATTAATTCCTATGCAGTCCTCACCTTTTATACACATACTCACATACACATATACATACAAATAATCTGATTTTTAGGGAGAAAATGGTTTGAAATCTAAAGTACATGCACTTTGAAGTATTTATATTAAGTTTTAGTAATGGGGAAAACAAGCTTCTTTTACTATCTTTTTTTATGGTGCCTCTGTTACTCTTAGCAAAAGTCGATTAAAAAGAGAAACTTTAAAACCTTCCCCCCAGGACACTGTAAGGACACTTGCATTGACCTTGAATTCACTCCTTCAGAATATGAGACACTTCCATTTAATAGGTTAACAGTTGAAACCTTGTCTTAGAAGTCATTTACTTCAAGGGTCACTTCCATTGGTATATAAGTCTACCAGTATTGAAGTGGGGTTTGTTGCCTGACATAAGGAGAGAGTATATCAGTCAATTAACAAATTTTTATTGTGAACCTACTAAGGTTAGGGCCAAGACATAGCAGGATACCCAAGCTGCTATTTACACTGAGCTAAAATGGATAATCAGGAAACAGAGCAGAGCAAAAGGCCAAAGGGAACTGAATTTCAACTGACAACAAAGAAATTATAGTTCTAACCATGATCAAGTTTACCTTTCCTTTTTAGAAGGGGAGAAAGAGTCAATCTACTCGCCCATGAGCTTATTCATGTGTCCTTTTTTTTTTCTTGTCTCATTATTAGAATGTAAGATCCTTGAGAGTAAGGAGGATAGACTGGAGGCAAATTGTAAAGAATTTTATTAGTCCTAGTGGCAGGAGGTTGAACTTCTCAAGCAAGATGATAAACCTTATCATCAGGTCAGTGCTTTAGTTCTACCAATTTACTAGGTATGTAGAGGATGGATGAAAGAAGGGAGAGATTAAACACCCAGAGACCTAAAAAAAGTTATTGAAATAGTTTAGTCAAAAGAAGATGAGATGTCTTTTTTCCTTTTTAATTGAGCTTTATCTAGACTTAGAATTTTAATTTTTAAATGAGATAAGGAGGAAACTACAAGAAATACTGTAAAGATGGATCAATTATTGTTACGTTATTTCAGTTTTGTGCAACTTTGATTCCACTAGGGGTTTTCTTGGCAAACACAAGGAAGTGGTTTGTTATATCTTTCTCCAAACCATTTTAAGGCAAAGAAAACAGGCAATTAGGATTACATGACTTGCCCAGGGGCACAAAGCTAATAAATATCTGAGTCAGATTTAACTCAGAGAGATGTCTTCCTGACTCTAGGTCCTGTACATTATCCATTGCATGGTGGATCAATAAAATTTGTCAACTGACTTTGTTTTATTGAATGCAGGAGAGTGAGGTATCCAAAAGGGCTCTGAGGTTGTGAACCTGAGTGATGAGGAGAGCAAGGCCTTCTCTAGAGATAGAGAAGTGAATAAAAGGGGTAGGTTTTAGGAGGCAAGTGAGTTCTATTTTGAGAATGTTTAGTTTTTGAGTCAGCTGAAAGTGTCTAATAGGCATTCAATAGCCAATTGTTGATACTGGGATTCAGGGATGACACTGGATCTGCATAGGCGAAGGACAATTGAAATTTTTACATATAGAGAATTTTTTTACATTGGTGTTAGAAAACATTTTTCCTCTTCAAAGGACATCAAAATATTGCAGACCTAAACAAATAACCTTTTCAAATTTACTATATGTTGTCCTAATACCTAATTGAATATGCCTTACCTAAAAAATTTTATTAATACTTTTGTTTTAAGCTGCAGTCTTACCTGCTATTCTCCCTGCTAATCTTATTGTAAGACAAAAGTAGAATAAACCTTCTGTGGAAGTTAGACTTAGATCATAAACTTAGAGCTGGAAAGGGCCTTACACCTCATTGAATCCACTCCTTTCATTTTACAAATGAAATAACTGGAGGCCAGACATTAAATGTCTTGTCTGGGGGACAGAGGGTAGTTGATCACAAAATGAGGAAGTATGTAAGACAAAATTTAAACTTGTCTTTCTGACTCCAAGTCTAGTGTTCTATTATACCAAACTTCCCTTCAAAACCACCAAACATAGCCCTATAACATATACAGCCTTCTCTATTTATAACACTCCATCTCTCTAGAGAGTGCAGGGAAGTGTTTGTCATCATTTATCCCTTGGGACCAAGATTATTTGCTGCACAAATTAAGACTTTTTTTTTTCTATAAGCATATAATTCGAAATAATGATGTCATCCTATTTAATGTGCATATGTCTTTTCTTTCTACTTGGATTATAAAATCCATGTGCAGAATAGCCATGTCTTATGGATGTTTTCTATCCCATGGTAGTTAGATCAGTCTTTGTAATATCAAAATTTCTCAATAAATGCATGCTGATTATTTGATCTAAAGAATATTATCCTTCCTACCTTGTTTATATTTATTGTCCACTGACCCAAATAAAAGCGAATGAAAGTTTTAAAATTTGTATTTCTTATCTCTAAATCTCTTTTTACCTCTCCTTTATACAAATCAGTGATTTATGAGTTTGTGTGTTTGTGTAAGAGGAGAGAAGTGAATTCATCTTGAAGGTAGAAGAAAGTTTTAGATAAAAATGTCTAAAGCAATCTGAATCCAGTAAGAGATTTTACTGTCTTGTATCTAAAAATGGCACTGCCCAATTTGAGCTATTTTTAAAACCCCTGTATCCATGTAACTTGCATACCAAACTGAAAATTGGTGAGCAATAAAACCTTGAAAAACAGAGTTTATAATGGAAACAGTAATTGACCCTTAACTACAGCATCAAAAATACAATGCTATATAATACAAAGCCCAGGGCTTAGGATTCCATCTCTTCTCTAACCTCAGACTGGCATACTAACCTTACACCACAAAGCCACCTAATAGTTATACTCTGAGACATTTTCTTCTACATGGCTAGGACAGCAAATGAGAAAAGGCAGTGGTATATGGCTAAGCTTTCAGTGGCTGGTACTCCAAATCTGTTGAAATAAATTAATTCATAATAACAGTATTGATGTTCTTTTTCTCTTACTTATGATTATTTCTTACATTTACTTTAGCAACTTGGGTGCTGCCTCTGTCTTCTGAAGTTGTGTTCCACTGTATTATGGCCCTTTCCTTTGGTATGTAATGTGCTACCACAGGATACTTTTAGGGAAGAGTGACTGTAAGAAACTGTCTTGGAACAGCCTGAAATCACTCACTACATTCTTTATTTTTTCTCCCTAGATTTTTTTCCAACTGATTTCCTGTCCAATGACTCACTCTTAACCTACAATTTTTAATTTTATCACTGAGAGAACTGGGAAATTCAAGAAAATCAGTGAAGATGCCGGAAGAATTAGATTTGAAGAGATATCTGGATACAGATTTCATAATTTCTAAGCAATGTTTATTATGAAAAAACCAATACTCTTTTTCAGTGGGATTAGATGAGAGACAGACTTGAAATTTCTCTCATTTTAATTCTTCCAATTCAATCCAGTTTAATTCAGTTCAATTAAATTTATCAGACATTTATTAAGTACCCAATATATACTGGACATTGTATCAGTAATTAGGGACAAAAATGAAACATCCTACCTTCAATGAGCTTACTTCTATAATTAATGTGAAAATAGGGAACTATTAAAGGTCTATCTCTCATTTCAATGTATTTCCAAATATTTTCTAAAGTAGGAAATAGTACAATTTTAAACACTATTGATTTTCTCCTCTCTTTCCAGGATTGTCACAATCAAATACTTTATACCCAAAGGACCAACCTACCAATTATGAAGCCCTCTAAATTTTGCTGAACTGGTTATAAAAAATATCATCAATTTATTGCCAGGGTCATGCCTAAAACCTTTCCCACATGAAAGAACCTGAGAAAACCAAAGGAAGCATTGGTAAAACCAAATGGAAAAAGCACTGCTTCTAGAGTCAGGATACAAACTAAAAACCCCCAGAGTTTTAGTTCAAACAATCTCAGACACTTGCTAGTTCTGTCATTCTCAGCAACTTAACAACTTTATACCTCTGTTTTCTCAATTGTAAAATGGGTATATTAATATAAATCTCACAGGGTTGTTGAGAGTATCAAATGGTATGATATTTGTAGAGTCAAACATAGGGCCTGGCAAATGGGAGGTACTTAAAAAATCAATCCTTCCATTTTTCATTGGCATAGCCTTCTGAAATGTGTAACAGTGAGCAATTGCACAGGGAGGTCAGACATGAATGGTTTGTAATCTACATCATAGAAACTATTTTAAATGTACCATCCTAATGATCTCTATCGATTCAAGTCGGATTAATTTTTGTTTAAAAGACTTTGAACCTATCCTTTTTTTCTTCCTCTGGTAGGGGATATTATATTCCATAACCAGTCAGATACAATTGTTCTCTTGACTGCCAAGAGGAGGTGTTTCTATCAAGGTTATTTATCTCATAATGTTATTGATGTATACATTGTTCTCTTTGTTCTACTCCCTTTGCTCATCATCAGATCCAAAGGATGCTTCTCTAGAGTCTGATCATTTATGGTTTCTTATAGAACAATTATATTACATAGTATTCATGTATAATAACTTATTTAACCATTCTCCAATTGCTGGGCATCCCCTCAATTTCCAATTCTTTGCCACTGCAAAAAAACAGCTGCTATGAATATTTTGGAACATGTAGGACTTTTCCCATTTTTTTACAATTTCTTCTGGCTATGGAAGTAATATTCTAGATATACTAGAATTGGAATTGCTGGGTCAAAGGGTATGAACAGGTTTATTGCTCCTTGCTCTCCAATAAGGTTGGATCCATACATAACCGTACCAGCAGTGCATCAATGTCCCAATCCTCCCAGAACCTCTCCAACCTTGATCATCTTCCCTTTTTCTCATCTTGGATAATCTAATAGGTGTGCGTTGATACCTCAGAGTTGTTTTAATTTGCATTTCTCTAATCAATAGTGATTTGGAGTATTTTTTCATATTTTATATATACTTTAATTTCTTCATTTGAAAACTGTCTGTTCATATATTTTGACCATTTATCAACTGGGGAGAGAGACTACCCTTGCAGCTTCTTTAGTAGGAAATTAAGACTGAGACTGTTGACACCTAAGCTCAAAGTAACCCTTAGGAGCTCAAGAACTCTCTAATACTTAGCTCATTAGGAAGAAATATCCAAATCAATGAAATAAAAGATACATTTGAAGAGGAGGGGATTTGAGAGTTTCTCCAACAACAAATATACAGATTAATAGTTAACTAGTGGCTTTTTAAGAGACAGTCAGAAGGAAGAATGAAGACTTATTTTATCCCTTTTTATCAAAGACTAAAATGCACCATATTTCCCCATGTATAAGATGCACCTTTTTCAAAAAAATTGGGGTCTAAAAACTGGGAGCGTCTTATACTGTGGTTGTAGATTTTTTTACTTGCATTTTTCACTTTTTTCACACTTGTTATATTTGCGCTCATAGTTTCACATTTGTTATTGGTATATTAGGTTATGTTTTGCCATGTTCTGCCCAGTAATGCTTCAGAAAAGATTTTCATAGTGTTGAGTTCAAGTTCAAAGTGAATGGAAACTGTGCTGCTGAACATCAGTCTGGTCCTCCTCTACCTGACAAAGCAATCAGAGACTGGCTATGGGAAGAAGAAACTGATTGAAAACGCCCCAGCAGAAGAAGGTCATGAGAGGCAAGTCAGCCAAATGGTCTGAGTTAGAGAGGGAATTGAAGAGATGGATTGAAGAGGAAAGGGCAAGTGGAATTTCTATGTCCACAATGATGGTTCAGGCAGGAGCCCAGAAGAATTGCTGATGAAAAAGAAGTGACTGATTCCAAAGGAGGGCACACTTGGTGCTTCAGTTTCATGAAATGGAATGGACTAAGCATGCATCCATGCACCAGATTTGCCTACGGAGAGTTTGTGGTCAACCCCAGTCCAGAGTGCAGTCAGGAGAGTGATCAGAGCCTCTCCTAAGACAGTGATTCATCATCAAACACAGATGAGGAGGAACTAATGGATGGAGTTATGACAGTGATGAGGAATTGCAGTAATTTTATGATGAATAAAAGTTGAGTTTAATAACTTTATGTAATAATATTTTTTCCAAATTTTGGGCCTCAAAAATTAAGATGCATCTTATACATGGGAAAATACTATATTCCTTGAAGTGTTTCCATCATTTCTATCTACTTGGAAATTTTATAAATAGAGAAATGATTATTTCTTCTTTAATCTATGTTGCATATACATTTTTAAGCAATCTGCTTCATAACTGAATCCCTTATTTTTTAAAAGACCAGAGTCTTTGAGCTAGCCACTGTTGCCTTACTGCTCCCTATCCTTACACACAAACATATACACACATACATACATGGACACATATATGTACACACACACCACTATGGAAGCAATTTAGTTGTGAAGTGGAAAGACTTTTTGTTCTAATCTTAATGAGCCCCAAAAGATATCTATATTTGCATATGTTCAACTCCTTCCAAAAATAATAACAATAAGAAATAATGATCATAGTAGCTCAGATTTACATAACATTTTAAAATTTGTAAAGTGTTTTACAAATATTAACTTATTTGACTTTTACAGTACTGTGAGTAGCTGCTATTATTATCTACATTTTACAGATGAGGAAATGGGTGTAATTAGAGATTAAGTGACACACCTAGTATCTAAAGCAGAATTTTTCAGGTCTTCTTCACTCTCAAATATAGTATTCTATCTGCTGTGTTATCTGGTTGGCAAGATCAATTGAAACTTCAGCTATATTTCCAAAAGCACCAAGCTAATCTAAAAGTTGACTACTTTGGCAAGTGATTATTATTGAAATAAAGAATCTAACAAGCTCCTGACAGAGCAAAAACAAATGATGTTATGTAAAATCTTAGCCCAAAATAATTTTAAAGATTTCTTTAAAAAAAAGCACTAGCCCTGGAGTCAGGAATAACTGACTTCAAATCCGGCCTCAAACACTTAATAATTACCTAGCTGTGTGGCCTTGGGCAAGCCACTTAACCCCATTGCCTTGCAAAAACTAAAAAATACAAAAATAGAAAAAAAAAAACTGCCAGAAATCAGAGTTGATTTTTTCCCCCAAACTCATATAACATGGATTTTGGTAGTGGGTTATGGAAAAGCTGGAACTTAGTTGTATAGTTGTTCACCACTTTGAGATCCTCTTTACAGAAATCTGTTAGTCCCTTCATTTATTGAAGTAATTTGTTTTTTTTTAAATGTCTAATCTGAGAGATGGTAACAGAAATTAGCTCATACGTTCATTGAAAGGAGTATAGGACAAAATTGTCCTGAGAGGAAATGTGAGGACAGGAATTGGAATAAGTCAAATCAGCATGTATGAAGAAATGTCAGGAGCTTTTACTTCAAAAGAAGAGTGGCTGAATAGAAGAATGAAGGACTCTAGAACTTGGGATTGCTGTCAGGATAACAAAAGAGAAATCTAGAATTATCAGATTATGCAGTATAAGGAGAACTGTGTATGTGTTAGGGAGTAGGGCTTTGCTCTAAATCTTGACTTTTCTTTACTCAGTGATTATAGAAATAGAAGATCATTGTGAAAAGTCCTGGTTTGATTCTTTACGTGAATGGCAAGCTTCTAGTTTTCTTGTGTTCTTTGTAAGAGGAGATAAACATAGAGGAACCCGGAGTCTTAAATTTGAAGGAAAAGAGTGTTTTTGAATACAGAGACCTTTCCAGTAATTCTAGAAATTATATAAATCGTAGCATTTCTAAAAATGCTCAGGAACTAATTTATAGATAAACTCAGGTGAATGCTCTGGACCATCAAGTAAATAACTCTATCTCATATATTGTTACCAGCAACTCTAAATTTTATTAGAGTGAACTGGGACTGTTTATCATCAGTTGAGAGATCTCTGAACAATTATGCCATGCTGGTGATCTAATCTGACTGTTTATCCCTACTTCACCATAACAAGACTCGCAAATTATATGGAATAGAAACTGCTCACTCAAATCTTTTTTTTTGTATAACATCTGAAAGTTCCTTTGCTCAAGAACCCTAGTCTGGATTGGCTGCTTAGAGTAGGACAACTTACTAGAGAGATGAATTGAACCTATAATTCTCAGTATGTCTAGAGAAGGTTTAAACTGCTTTGTTCCTTGCACTCTTCATTACACTTCTCTGTCAAAGAGTCATTCCAAATGAAATATTAAGTTTTACTTTCAGTTGTGAGAGTTAGTGTGACTTTCCCAGGAACTGATGATTTGAGTGTAAGTTTTTTTATAACATGTCCATTTGTGACATGTACATTTTTTTAAAACATGTATACTTACATGTAGGTCTTTTAACATGCATACTTGTGTTCATCATACTTATATATTAGTCATTTCATGTAAGTGGAATTATAATTAAGGGGAAAGAAAGAAAACCATGAGATAGTAAGGAAAATCTTATAAAAAGGTTTTTTTAAAAGTGACTATAATATGCATTCAGATTTTGTAATTTATTTTCTTTGGATGTGGATGTCATTGTCCATAGCAAGTCTCTCAGGGTTGTCCTTGATTGCTAAACTACTGAAAGGAGCTACATCCGTTATAGTTGATCATCTTGCAATGTTGTTAATGTGTACAATGCTCTCTTGATTCTTCTCCCTTCACTCAGCATCAGTCATCTTTCCATGTTTTGCCAAATTCTGACCACTCATGATTTCTTATAAAACAATAGTATTCCTTAATACCATAAATTGTACAGCCATTTCCCTATTAATGGGCATCCCCTCAGTTTCCAATTGCTTGCTACTACAAAAAGAGCTGCAATAAATATTTTTGAACATGTGAAACTTTTCATTTTCTTTATGAGTTCTTTTGGATATAGGCCTAGTATGGGTATTGCTGGGTCAAAGGATATGATTAGTTTTATTTCTCTTTGAGCATAGTTTCAGTTTGCTCTTCAGAATGATTGAATCAATTCACAACTCCATCAACAAATGTCCAAGTTCTCCCACATCCTCTTCAACATTTTCCTTTTTTGTCATCTTAGTCAATCTGATGAATGTGAAGTGGTACTTCATAGATGCTTTAATTTGCATTTCTCTAATCAGTAATGATTTGGAACATTTTTTCATATGAATATATATATATATATATATCTTTAATTTCTTTATCTGAAAACAAACTGTTCATATCCTTTGACTTTATCAATAATTGGGGAATGACTTGTTATCTTATAAATTTGATTCAGTTTTCTATATATTTTCGAAATGAAAACTTTATCAGAAACATTAGCTGTGAAAATTATTACCCAGCTTTCTGTTTTTCCCTCTAATCTTGGCTGAATTGGTTTTATTAGTGTAAAAACTTTTAAATTTAATATGTTAAAATCATCCATTTTGCAATTTATAATGTTCTCTAATTCTTGTTGGGTCACAAATTTCTCCCCTTTCCATAGATCTGACATATAGAGCATTTCTTGATCTCTCAATTAGTCTATGGTATCACCCTTTATGTCTAAATTCTGTACTTATTTGACCTTATTTTGTTATAGAGTGTAAGATGTGAGTCTATGCTTAGTTTTGCCATACTGTTCACCACTTTTCTCAGGAGTTTTTGTCCCGTGGTGAGTTCTTATCCAAGATGCTAACTGTTTCTTTTGTGTCTACTCTTAAATCCATTATTCTATTTCTTAACTAGTTCCAAGCAGTTTTGATGATTGCCCTTTTATAGTACAGTTTTAGCTCTTATACAACTAAGCTACCTTCCTTTGCAAAATTTTTTTTTCCATCATTTCCCTTGGTATTCTTGATCTTTTGTTCATCCAGATAAATTTTGTTACTATTTTTCTAGCTCTGTAAAATAGTTATTTGATAGTTTTATTTCTATGACACAGAATAAATATTTTAAGTAGAATTGTCATTTTTATTATTATTAATTTGATCTAACCATTAGCAATTGAAGTTTTCCAGTTATTTGGAGCCAACTTTATTTGTGTGAAAAGCATTTTGTAATCATATTCATATAGTTTCTTAATTTGTCTAGGGAGTAGATCATCAAGTATTTTATGTTGTCTGCAGTTACTTTATATGGAATTTCTCTATCTTTTACCCTTGGACTTAATTGTTTATATACAGAAATGCTGATAATTTATGTGGTTTTATTTTAAATCCTGCTACTTTGCTAAAGTTGTTAATTGTTTCAATTAGTTTTTTAGTTGAATTTCTAGGATGCTACCTCCATATCATCTGCAAAGAATGAAAGTTTTGCTAAGTTTTGCCAATTTAAATTCCTTCAATTTCTTTTTCTTCTCATTACTTTAGCTAAAATTTCTAATACTATGTTGAATAGTAGTGGTAATAATGAGCATCCTTGTTTCACCCCTGATCTTATTGGAAATGTTCTTAGTTTATCTCCATTACATATAATATTTGTTGATGGTTTTTAGACACATACTGCTTATTATTTTAAGGAAAACTTCATTTATTTCTACTCTTTCTAGTATTTTTCATATGAAGTATGTATTTTTTCCAAAAACTTTCTCAGTATTTATTGAGATAATTGCATGATTTCTGTTGGCTTTGTTATCGATAAGTTCAATTATGTTGATTGTTTTGTCAATATTGAGTGATTCCATTGTTACAAATCCTACCTAATCATGATATATTATCCTTGTTAATAACTTGCTGTAATTGCTTTGCTAAAATTTTATTAAGATTTTTGTATCAATGTTTATTAGGGAAATTGTTCTATAATTTTCTTTGTTTTATAGTTTGGTTATCAGCACCATATTGGTATCATAAAAGGAATTTGGAAAAGCCATTTTTAAAAATAACTTATATAGAAGTGGAATTAATTGTTCCATATATGTTTGGTAGAATGAACTTGTAATTCCATCTAGGTCTGGAGATTTTTTCTTAGGGAGTTTATTGATGGTTTCTTCAATTTCTTTATCTGCAATGGGACTTTTCATGAATGGTTCGACTCTAGGGAAGAATGGAAAAAATTACAGGAACTAATGCTGAGCAAAGTGAACATTGTACACATTAAGAACATTGTGAGTTGATCAATTTTGATGTATGCAGCTCTTTTAAGAAGTTCGGGGGGGGGGGGGGGTGGAGCCAAGATGGCGACAAGAAGGGATCAAGTCTTAGGCGCTCTCTGATAAAACTCAACCTAAGGACTCTAAACTTTCGAGAGACAGAACCCACAAAGGGACCCAATGAGGCAGTTCTCCTACTCAAGGTAAGCTGGAAAAGAGCAGAAAGGCTCTGCTCCCCGGGGTCGAAGAAGAAGCCCGCCAGAGGGGTGGACTGCCAGAGCAAAAGAACTTCAGCCTCCTGGAGGCAGCCCCAGGGTGGGCTCACAGCAGCACGGGAGGGAGTCTCCTGAGCTGCACCCGGAGGAGCAAAGTGGGGGAACAGCAGGGCACCTCTGCCAGAGTGAGTATGTGGAGCCCAGCCCTCAGGGCACACAGTGAGCAGCTTGGTCTTTCAGCAGCCCAGATCCAGAAACAGAAGCAGGCAGAGCTGGTAAGCAGGAGCCTCCAGGGCATGAGCCCATTTTGCTGAGGGAGGGGAGTAAAGAGAGAGACTGCAAGAGCTCTGTCCTCTGCCTCTGGAACAGGACTTTGGGGCTCTGACCACATTCAGATCCTGATCGCAGTCTAGGCCCCCTATAGAACAGCAGGGCCCTCCCCCATCTCAGCCCCATGACAGAAGGTGGTGCTTATAGTCATTCACAGACCAGGAGGGAGGACAGAGCCTCACACACGGAGACCCTTGTGGGAGTGTCCAAAAAAGCTCAGGAAGCACCCCAAAAAAACAGGCTTAGGCTGGGAAAATGAACAAGCAAAGAAACAAGAGGAAGACCATTGAGAAATATTTTGCAATCAGCAATGGCAACATTGGAAAAATATGGAAATAACTTTTGTGATGGACTTACCATAAAGAATGTGATCCACCCGTGACAGAGTTGCTGGTGTTGGAACAAAGACTGAAGCACATTTTTTGTTATTATTATTTGGGGGAGGGTGCAGGGCAAATGGGGCTGGCTGACCTGCCTGGGGCCACAGAGCAGGGTGATCTTTGGGTGTCTGAGGCCAGATTTGGACTCCGGTGCTCCTGGCTCAAGGGCCAATGCTCTGTCTGCCACCCAGCCACCCCTACTATTATTACTATTTTTATTTTATTTTGGGTCTTTTTTTTTCTTCTTTTTGGTTTTTTCAGGGCAGTGGGGATCGGGTGGCTTGCATGTCACACGGCTGGGTGATTGTTGGGTTTATGAGGCTGGATGTGGGCTCGGGTGCTCGTGGCTCCAGGGCTGGTGCTTTGTCCATTGCGCCACCTGGCCATACTTACAATTATTACTATTATTTTTTTAAATTTTAATTTTTTTTCTCTCCCCTTTACTTTTTTCACCCAAGCAAGTCTATATTCACAGGGGGAGGGGTATTTTGTTTACTCGTAAACAAGAATATTTTATTAATGTAAAAAAAATTGTACAAAATGAGAATAAAAAAAATAAATAAAGAAAAGAAGTTCAGAGAACTAGGATACCCCTGGGACCCCTGTTATGCACAATGTTATCCTCATCCAGATGATGAAAAAAACAAGACAAAACAAAACAAAAAAAAATACCCTACAGACTCTGAATGAACTCTGTTCACTTTTTTAAAAATCCCTCTTTTATTTTTCCTTCCAATCTCATGGTTTTCTTTCTTTTCCCTTAGTCTTAATTCCTCATAAAGTAAATGAATAATCTGTAAACAAGTTAAACACAAAGGTTTATGTACAATGTTTATCAGACTATTCACTGCTGAGGGAAGAGGGTGGGAAGGGAAGGTAGAAGGAAAGCATAAAACTTACAAAATGTAGATGCTGAAAAACTTTCATAATAGATAATTGGAAAAATAAAATATCAATTGGTTAAAAAAAGAATTTGGATTATTAAGTATTTTATCTCCTCTTCTGTTAATCTGGAAATCTTATATTTTGTGAATATTTATTCATTTTACTCAGATTGTCAAACTTATTAGTATACAGTTGGACAAAATAGCTCCAAATTATTACTTTAATTTTCTCCTCATTGGTGGTATGTTCACCCTTTTTAGTTTTGATACTGGAAATTTGGTTTTCTTCTTTCTTTTTTTAAAATTAGATTGACTAAAGTTTTATCTATTTTATTAGTTTTTACCTATAATCAATTCCTAGTTTTGTTTATTAGATCAATAGTTTTATTGTTTTCAGTTTTATTAATTTTTTCCTTTGATCTTCTGATTTTCAAATTTGGTATTTCATTGGGAATTTTAAATTTGTTCTTTTTCTAACTTTTTAAAATGTATGTCCAGTTCTCCCCTATTTCTATTATATTCATATAAACATTTAGAGGTATAAAATTTCCCCTAAAACCTGCTTTGGCTAAATTTCATAAATTATGGTATGGAGTTTCAGTGCTGTGATTGTCTTATGTGAAATTCTTGACTATTACCATGATTTGTTGTTTGATCCATTCATTCGTTAAAATTAGGTTATTTAGTTTCTAACTAATTTTTGGTTTCTATGGTCCTTTAAGAATTGTCACCTTTGATTTTTTGCTTTTTTCTGAAGCATAAAATATTTTACTCTGGCCTATTACCTTTACCCAGTGTATATCACTCTGCTTCAAATGTGTTTCTTGTAAACAACATAATGTGGATTCTGATTTTTAATCCATTCTGCTGTTTCCATTGTATGGGAGAGTTCATCCTTTTCACATTTTAGTTAAAATTACTAATTCTGTATTTTCCTCCATGCTATCTTTCCATATTTATACTTTTCTCTTTCCTTTTCCATCATCCCTCCTCACTAAAGTTTTCAATCTCTATCCCCTCTAACTTATCTTTGTAATTTTAACTTTGCTTTACTTTTTGCCTTCACTTTTATCAGTCTCTTCTTTCCCTTTCCTGTCTCATTCCTTATAAGATAAGATAGATTTTTAAATCTATTCCCTTAAGAGGGAATATATGTTATTCCCTCTTTGGATCAAATTTGTTGACAGTAGGATTTACTCAGTGTTCATGCCCTCTCTTCTTTCCCTCTACTAGAAAAGGTCTTTGTCTCTCTTCAGGTGATATTATTTAGCCTCTAATGTATAGTCTTCTTCTAGTATAATCCTTCTTTTCATGGCTTTATTGCTTTAATCCTCTTTAACATCCAGACCCTCTATCAAAATATACTACTTTTGTCTGTTCAGATAGAAGTAATTTTCTCAAGGGTTGACTAATTAATTGATAAGCAACTTTCTTCATAGTCACAATCTACATACACTTCCCTGTTCTGACCCATTAGAAATATACTTCTCAAGAGTCTTGAATAACATTAAATTATAATCAATTTTACCACAACTTCTTTTTAAGTTCTTTCTATAGACACACAATCCTCATGTGCCAAAGCATCATTCAAAGCAAAATCATTTCATGAATCATTTATACCCCCCAAACCCCACAAGAACTTTCCCTTCAATTATAGCCAAACCATCAAACAAAGCAAAATCACTTCATGATCTATTTATATCCAATCCCATGAAGTTTATTCTCTCCTTTCATCCTTATAGTACTCCAACCATAGCACTACAAAACTCCCCAAGTATGCTCTCTCTTTGTCTGCCCTTATAGTACTCCAAACCATAGCACTAAAACCCTCTTTAACTAAAATATTGGCTACATACTTTCTGTGTCCCTAATGCACTATGACCTTTGTTAACTAGAGTATGCAATAAGGCAAGATTTCAAAATCTATTTATGGACAATCTCTCTAAGTTCACTCTTTCCCTCTGTACCCAATGTACTACAAACCTCCTTAACTAAAGTATCTAGTAAAGTAAGATTACCACCTGATTTGATTATGCATATATCCTCTAAATATTTTCCATCTCTCTATCCCATTAAAATATAATGTTCACAATCAATATCAATTCATGACTCATTTATACTTATACAGTCCCTGCAATAATATTTAGCCCTCATTAGCTAAAGGCTCAACACTTTTATGGTCATCATTTTCTCTAAATAGGCTTTTTTTAGCTTTTTGAAAGGCAAACAAGGTTAAATGACTTGCCCGAGGCCACACAGCTAGGTAATTATTTAGTGTCTGAGGCCAGATTTGAACTCAGGTACTCCTGACTCCAGGGCTGGTGCTCTATCCCTGTGCCTCCTAGCCACCTCTCTAAATAGGTTTTAACTAACCTAAGAGTAATAAAATTCTAAGAGGTACATTTTATCTTTGCTTGTAGGAATGTATATAATTTATTGTTCTTGACTAGCTTTCATTTCCCCTTTCCATTTACCTTTTTAATGTATCTCTTGAATATTGTATTGGAAGATATAATTTTTTGTTCAGTTCTGGTCTTTTTACCAGAAAACTTTAGAAGTTTTCTATTTCATTGAAAAATCCATTTTTTCCTTAAATAATATACTGAATTTTGTAGGTAGTTCATTTTTGGTGCTACTCTAAAATACTTTGCCCTCCAGAATATAAAATTTCAGATCCTCCAATCCTTTAATGTTGAAGCTGATAAATCCTGTGTATTTCTGATTGTTTTCTTACTATTTAAATTGCTTCTTTTTGACTGCTTGCGGTTTTTCCTCCTTTAGCTGTGAATGCTAGAATTTGGCTATAGCATTCCTTCGAGTTTTTATCCTAGAGTCTTTTTCTGGAGGTGTTCCATGTATTTTTTCAAGGACTATTTTGTCTTCTTGTGCTAGGATATTAATGCAGTTTTTCATGATAACTTTCTGAAAAATATTTCCAAGACTCTTTTTGATCAAGGCTTTGGGGTAGATCATAATTCATAAATTATCTTTCCTAGTTCTATTCTCTAGGTCATTTGTTTTTCCTAAAAGGTACTTAATATTTTCTTCTATTTATTCAGCCTTTTGGTTTTATTTGATGGATTCTTGGTGTCTCATAGAATTACTAGATTACATTTGCCCAATTGTGATTTTTAAGTTTTTATTTTCTTTAGTTAGCTTTTTGTTTCCTTTTCCAGTTAGTTAATTTTACTTTTAAATGAGTTGTTTTCCTCTCCCAGTTGGCCAGTTTCATTTTTTTTATGAGTTATATTATTTTTCCAGTTGGTCATTTTTACTTTTTTACAGGAGTTGATGTCTTGAGACAATTTTCATAATTCTTCTGCATGACTCAAATTTCTTTTTTCCCCCTATTTTTACTTCTATCTTCTTTGATTTTAAATTCTTTTTAAGCTCTTCCATGATGTTTTGGATTTGAGGTCAATTCATAAACTCCTTTGAGATATCACTTGTAGGCAATTTATCACTGCTTTCTACTTCTGATATGGCATTTTCATCAGACCTATCTGAATATTAGTTTTTCTATTATTAGCTCTCTCTCTCTCTCTCTCTCTCTCTCTCTCTCCTCATTCTGCTCCTGGGGTACAATCCCTGGGTATATATATATAGTCCTGAACTTTTTCTCCTAGGGCTGGGATTTGGTCCCTGGCTTATTGTTTGCCAAGGCAGAGGTTTGTTTCCTCCTTTATGCCCAGATTTTGCCTATACAGAGGTTTGTTCTCAATGCACTCATATCTGTTGCCCCATCATTCTCAGGACTAGAATTTTGTCTGGGATTGTAATCCTCCCTGCTGACTTGCTATCAAACTAACTTACTATTAAACTGGCTTTCTGAGCTGTGACAGTAGCTACACCATGGCTAACAGCCTCCCTTTGGCTTTCCCACCCCCCGCCTATGCTGAGCCCTTTATCCCTGGGTATTCAGAACTTTACTGAAGATCCACCATGCTATCTTGATTTGAGAACTTGTTTCTCTTTTTTTTTTAAAGTGAGAATCTATAACTTTAAGTCTTTGTATAGGCTTCATTTTTAATTCTGTTGGGAAAAACTCCAGGAGCAATCTTGTTTTATGCCACCATCTTGGCTCTGCTGCATAAATCTTGAGTGTAGGTTTAAGGACTTGTGCCTTGTCTATGTAATTATAGAAGAATAAAAAGTTCCTTAAACTGAAACATGCTTGTCTGTGATTTGGGGCTGAAGAAACCTGAGAAATTCAAAAATTAGACTGAGTCATTTATATTTAAAAAAACAAAAATCATCATGGTTTGGGAGATAATGTTAAACTTTTTGTTTTTATCTCAGAGGGCAATGAAAAACGTAGTATCGTTATGCAAAAGGCATTTGCCAGTAACTGGAAGTGTTCCCCTCTAGAAACACTCTATTTCAAAATAGTAGGAATCGCTTCCCTTTTTGGTCCTAGTTCATATATCATAGCATTAGAGAATCAGAAAACGACCTTACAATTTAGCTAGACTAAATCTTTTATTTTACAGGTGAAGAAATTAGATGTAGGGGATATTAAATAACTTGACGTTGTTTATGTCATTGATTAGTTCCAGAAACAGTATAATTCAATTTAAATTTAAATTTCTAAAAGTAAGTAAGTCAGGTAGAGATAAAGGTTCATATGGTCTATTCAAAGAGAGCAGAATGCTATGGTTGATTCTCGACTCTGAGTCATATTAAAAATATCATCAACTTGTATGGTGTGGTGTCCTAGTAGGTGCCTAGAAAATTCTTCTTGAATTGAATTATATGGCATTTATTGGGTTATCCAGTCTTAATTTCCCTAATAGTGTTAGAATTTGAATAGTGGAAGTTTGCTCTATGAATATAACAGTATAGGTTTAATTCAAATTATAAGAACCTAAAACACTCCATCTAAAAATTCTAGTATTATTAAAGTAGAGAATATTGTTCTAAATTATAATTCTTTTTCTAGTTGTGGGAAACCCTTTCTCCTCCCCCCCCCTTCTCTTTGGAATGATTGTTTTCTCAAAGGAGGAAAAAATTAAGTTTTTTTAATTATTTGAAGTTCTTTAAGAGGTGAAAGTGATCAATAGTCATTTCTTAAAAGAAAGGTATTGGATACAGGAATGCTACTTCATTCTTATACAAGAGATTTGTTAATGTACCCATTGTGAGTTCTTTGCATGAATGAAATATCAGAGATCCAGGCCAAACATCAACCACAAAATATTTTGAAATACAAAAATAAATGAAAAGGAATAAAATTAAAAAAATTAAAATTAAAATCATTATAACTTATAATAAAAGTTGATTTGTATTGCTACATTAACATCTCTAAAGCAAGCCCTGTGACTCACAGCTTCAAAATGTAAGTTTTAACTAAGAGACACAAAAAACATATTCATAATAATCTGGAACAGTTCCCTATTGTTATGGTCTCTTCTCCTGTCTTTGAGAGATCTGTTAGAGGACAAAAAATTAGGAAAAAAAGGTAAATTTTTGAGACATGTATTTTAGAGTTGTGGGCAGCTAGGTGGCATAGTGGATACAGCACTGGGCTTGGAATCAGGAAGACATCTCTCTAGGTTAAAATCTAGTCTCAAATATTTATTAGCAGGGTCATCCTAAGGAAGTCATTTAACCTCATTTTCCTCAGTTTCTCATCTATAAAATGAACCAGAGAAGGATATGGCAAACCCCTCCAATATATTTACCAAGAACCCAGAGAGGGTCACGAAGTCTCAGATATGACTGAATAACAAGAGCAATTTTAGGGGTGTTATATAGCAGATAAGTGGTATAATGGAGAGAGTGCAGGACATGGAATCAGGAAGACTTGGGATCATATCCTACCATGGATAATTAATAGCTGTGTGATCCTGGACAAGTCACTGAACCGTTTGCCTCAATTCTTCATATATGAAATGAATTTGAGAACAAAATGGCAAACCAGTCCAGTATCTTTGCCAAAACATCAACAACAAAAAGGTGCCCAAACGAGTTGTAAATACATCTGAAAACAACTGAACAATA
Source organism: Macrotis lagotis (assembly GCF_037893015.1). Classification (NCBI taxonomy): domain Eukaryota; kingdom Metazoa; phylum Chordata; class Mammalia; order Peramelemorphia; family Peramelidae; genus Macrotis; species Macrotis lagotis. The sequence goes on from NC_133658.1 coordinate 635,401,801, forward strand.
AGAATGGGAATATATGTGCGTGTGTATGCATACTCACATATATAGATATATGTATGTCATATATACATATACATATGCATATATATGTACACAACTATATATATGTACACAACTATATATATGTACACAACTATATATACATATATGTATATGTATATGTATATATACATATATATATATATATATATATATATATATATATATATATATATATATAGTATGTTTGTGTGATAAATTTCCCCCTTCTTCCTGTATTCCTTTCTTTTGAATTATTGCCTTCAAGTGTATTATCATAGTTAAGGAACGCAGCTGCAACCTTTACTAATACACAAAAGTATTCAGAACCACTCTGTGGGTTACCAGTTTGTAAATATTTTTTTAAAAAAAATCTGTAATGAAGTGTGGAAGCTCCAGTTCTTTTCCTTCCTCAGGAGACATGCCTTAATCTCTGGCTCCAAGCCTTGTCAAATGCTGCAGTAAAAAACTGGCAAGCTCATGGCTGCTAATGGATTGAAATCTCAGATTGTTAATTTCTTTTTTTCTCTTCTCAAATTCTCTTATTCTTCCCTCCCTTACAAAATTCTGCAAGAACCATACTAATATTAGCAAAGTCTAAGCCTTCAATGATATTGACCCCAGGATTCCAGTAAAATGACTAGAATATAGTTAAACTTAATTTAAATCATATCTCTAAAGAATTCTGAGGTTTTTGGTTCTTATCTAGGTTGGTTATCAAGGAAGAAAAAAAATAAGAGCTATTAGATTAATTTTAATTTTGTTTCTCCTAAAGTTGTAAAATTTACATTTATAGTTTGGGACAGAGTTTCTAAGTCATTTACATTAAATCTTTGGTTCATTGAAAACTAGAAGTATTGGTTTCTGCCAGGAGGTAACCACAAACCAATCAAAACTAATATTTCCCACAATCTGAATATATTGTGCTAGAAATTTCCACACTTGTTATGATAAGATCATTTTAATATATGATTAAAAAATCAGAGATTAAAAATGATATTAGAGATTATATTCCAAATTTGTTATGAAACATTAAGCAATCCATTTCTTGGTTCAAGTGTAGCACACAGCTCCATCTTTTCAGAGGAATTCATTATTTTATTCTACTGTTATTTAAATACTTTTACATATCATTCTAGCATAATTCAGTGTATTTTAAAGTGTTCAGCTATAATGGATGATACTTTCAATTTATATTTTTATTTTTATTTATTTTTAAGTTGTTTTTTGCAAGGCAAATAGGGTTAAATAGCTTGCCCAAGGCCACACAGCTAGGTAATTATTAAGTGTCTGAGACTGGATTTGAACCCAGGAACTCCTGACTCCAGAGACGGTGCTTTATCCACTGCGCCACCTAGCCACCCATTCAATTTATATTTAAACATAAACACTAGAGAGGGATGGAAATGATGGAAAAAACTCTGGTTTTATAGTACTAGGGACATAACCAGGAATCTTGGGTTTTGCTGCTTTTTCTTTATATAGCTTCCTCCTTTAGACTGGGAGCTCCTTGAGAAAAGTGACTGTCTTTGACCTTTCTTTGTATCACAGGTTTTTATTAATATAGCACTTGACATATACTTAATAAGTGTTTATTTATAAATTGACCTTAGGTAAGTAACTTAAGCTCTCTTTACTTGCCTTTTCACCTATCAACATTAGGGGACTGGAATAGATAACTTTTGAGATCCTTTTTAACTTTAAATCCATGAACCTATGGGCATACCAGACTAAGAACAATACTACTGTTTCCTTTGTTCATTAAAAGAAGTATGGAGTTTATCATAAAGAAATCATTGGGAAGGTTTCTAGTGAAATCTAGTTTCCTCTCAAGTAATGATTATTAAGGATGTCATTAAGGATGATATTAAATAACTTATGCAGATCAAAATAAAAAGATCAACAAATTAAAGAGAATCATAAAATAAAGTATATGGTAATTCCCATGGGGATCTATATACAAGTCAAAAGAGACAACAATATTATCTTTTCTTGACTTATCTGGAATCAATGGTCTGGGAAAATGTTTTGGGCTGGGCCCCTTTGCAATTACCTTGACACCTTCCGCTGTTGGAGTTATAATACTTAATGCCCCCAATCACCCTTGATGGTCATTGTTCTGGTGCCTATTCCATGGTGATGTCCTCAAAGATCATTTTCAGTTGTCTTGTTTTTTGGTGCTTATGGAATTTGGGAGGTGGGTTGAAGCTATTATCAGCTGGGCTTCCTCCATGATGAAGACTCAGGGTTTCGGGAGGCAGCTATTAGCCCTCTACTTCCACTTTGTGACCTGAATTGTAGGACTGGGGTGACTAACTAAAGCAATTAGAGTATGAAGAAAAACTTGGGGAAATCATCCAAGCAGAGGAAGTGGTGTGAGGATCTTCATTGATTATCTGAAGAGAGAAATGGAATAAACAAGCTAGCCAAGAAAAATTGTGCTAATGGTAAGGTAAGGAAGAAATTCTATGAGTTAAGGAAATAACAGGATAAAACATCAGTCAATCTGCAAGCATTTCTAAAGTATATAATATGTCCTAGGCTAAGTGCTGGATATGCTAAGGAAGGGGGGGGGATAGTCTCTTCTCCCAAGGAACTCACAGGCTAATGGGGGAGGAAACATTTAAACAATTAAGAACAAACAAGATGCATTTTTAGAGACTTGATTGGAGATTCTATATAGAGAAAAGGAACTAGTATTAAGGCTTCTCACAAAAGAGGGAATTTTAGGTAGAACTTGAAGGAGTCACAGAAGCTAGAAGACAGAGATGATACACATATTTCAGGGCATGGGAAACAGCCAGTGAAAACATTTAGAGTCAGAAGATAGAGTTTCCACTTCTTGGAACATCAAAAAGACCAGTGTCACAGGTTTTCAGAGCACATGATGGGGACTATGGTGTATAAGAAGATTGGTGACATAGGAGGGGATTAGGTTATTAAGGACTTGAAATACTAAATAGCACATTTTATGTTTCATCCTGAAGTTGCAGGGAGCCAATGGTGTGTGTTGACAAAGTGAAATCTATGATTTAGGAAAATTTGTTTGACAACTTGAATGGACAATGGATTGGAGTAGGAGGATACCTGAGGCAGGAATACCAACTACTAAGCTAGCAAGAAGCCAGACCTGAGGAGATTAGGGCTTGTACCAGAGTGGTGATAGTGTCAGAGAAGATAATGGGAGATATTTGCGAAGTGTTATGAAGATAAAATTAATATGACTTTGTAACAAATCGGATATGGGTCATAGGGTAAGAGAGTTAGAAGTCTAGGATAGTCATGTAAATTGCAAATCTGGTGACTTAGAAGGAAGATGTTACCCTCAAAAGTAATAGTGAAGGTAGGAATGGGGAAGGTTTTTTTGGGAAATATTAATGATTTTTTAAAGTTAAGATTAAAGAAGTCAAAGGGACATCAAGTTTGTAAGAGGCAATTGGAATGATGAGTCTTGATAGAGGTTAGGAGAGAGGTAAGGTCTGACTATGTGGATCTGAGAATCATCTGGATAGGGAAGATAATTGAATCTATAGGAGCTATAAGACTACCAAGCATAATAGTATAGAAGGAAGTACTGGTAGAAACTTTCATCTTTAATGGAGGTGAGCTAGATAAAGATTTATTAGATTATGGGCTCTTTGAGGGCAGGGAATATTTAGAAGAGTAGGTAGCACACAGTAAACATTTAATAAATGTTTATTGATTGAGTAGCAGAAAGAAAGACATCCAAAGAGATTTCAAACTATGCTACTTCAAATCCTGCTTAGGAAATCCAAGAAAAAAATCAGTGAGTCATTTGTCTAGGCATGTCATCATAGAAAGAGGGAAAGAAAAGCCTGTGGACACTGGGAAAGATCAATAGTATTCCAGTACATAGAGAGGCTGTGTATTTGGGTAGAAGACCCAGCATGGAGGTGCCTAATGTGTAGAGTGCAGGGAAAAAAGAGTGTAATGGAGGAAAAATCAGGGATCTCTATCCGAGAAAGAAGGGGAGAGAAAAAAATTGTGATAAAACTCTCACAATTTTAAGTAATCAGAGCTAATTTTATTCTCTTCCCCCACCCCACCCTCCTTTGTTTCCCCTTCAAAGAGAAGAATGGCATTTTTTTTGGTCTAAACAATTTTTGCTAGACTACTTCCTAATTTCCCAGCAATATTTTATTGAATGAGATTCTTTGAACAAGTAGTTAAGAATAGAGCACATTCATTCCCAGGATTTGAGGAATTTTATTCTTCTCCATAAATTTTTATCATCTAATGCTATAAATACCATATTTGGTCACTTGGTTAGCAAGGCATTTATTCAGGAAATTAATTTTAGTAGTATTACATTTTTTTATTATTTTGGCACAACCCAATCATGAGCACTTAATATCCTTCCAATATTTAAATCTTACTTTATTTCTGTAATGACTACTTTACATTTGTAGTCAATATAAGTCCTAGTTGTGTTCGGTAGGTATTTTATGCATTTCATAGCTATTTTGAAAAAAATTTATTATGTTCTGTTGGATTTTGTTACTAATATATAGAAAAATGAGTGACATGGGAAGTAAGGTGTTTATTTCCTAGTATATTACTTTATTGTTTGAAATATTTTAATTGAATGTTTGGAATTAAGAAAAAAACATTCTTTTATCCTATGATTTAAATATATGTTTTATTTTTTCATTTATGAAATAACATAAGAATTTCTATAATAGTAGAATAAAAATATGATTGTTTATGAAACTGCAAAATCTATAATACACAACTTGTTGCATCTTTAAATATTTTAAAAATTATCATGTGATTTTCTTTTCCTCCCTTTTTCTTCTCTCCCACTTACTATAAAGATAGCTACCATTATACACAAAATGTGCAAAATATATATATATATATATATATATACATATATATATATATATGAAAAATCATTCTATACATACTTCTATTTATCTGTTCTTTCTCTGGATACAGATTGTATCCCCCTTCATAGGTTCATTATAGTTAATTTGGGTATTTATAATACCTATATATATATATGATACACAAGATAATAATCAAGGTGACATAATTGCTAAAAGTTGTTCTTAAAATAATATTGCACACAATTATTGTGTACAATGATCTCTTGGTTCTTATTTTTTGCTCTTCATTATTTCATGCAAATCTATCCATATTTTTTTCTAAAATCAACAAACTCATCATTTCTTTTAGTTTAGGAGCATTCCATCATGATCATATACCAAAACTTGCCTAGTCATTCCCTAATTGACAGGCATTCTTACAATTTTCAGTTCTTTGCTACCACAAAAAGGTTCTATAAATATTTTAAAACATTTAGATTACTTTATATTTTCCCTAATTATTTTTTGAAACAGACTTATTAGAGGAATTGCTGGACACTGGATATAGTTATTCATTATTATTTTGTGAAATCTAACAATAACAATAAGAGAAGAAAAAGAAATAGAAAGAATGAAAATAGGCAATAAGGTAATGAAACTCTTTTTAAGGATATGATGATATGCTTAGAAAATTCCAAAGATTCAACTAAAAAATTAATTTAAATAATTACTAATTTTAGTAAAGTAGCAGGACCTAAAGTAAATCTATATAAATCATTAGCGTACCTATAATCAAAAAACTAAATCTTTCAAGGAAAAAAAGAAGAGATATACCATTTAAAATTACCTCCAGATAATATAAAATACTTGCTAGTACTCCTACCAAAACAAACCAGGAACTACCTTAACAAAATTTATAAAAAAATGTTATCATTCAAATATAAACATATCTAAAAAATTAGAGAAATAACATTTGATGATAGATAGGCAGTATTTAATAAACTGACAATTTTGCCCTATCTAATTTATATATTATATGCCTATTTCAACAATTCAACAAATTTTTCTTTTTGACTCTATTTAGTATTTTTGAATTGTGACAAATAAGAGATGATTCTTTCTTTATCTTGATATAACCAGAAAATCTTACAGAGAATGTATTATAAATAATACTGGCTTTCTCCAATTGCTAAATGTTCAAAGGATGAGAAAAGGCAGTTTTCTTAAGAGGAAATAAAATCTATCTATAGTCAGATGAAAAAATATTCTAAATCATTATTAATCAGAGGAAATGGAAAATAAAATAACTCTGAGGTTCCACCTCACATCTATTAGATTGACTAATATGACAGAAAAGATCGTTTTGGAACAGATGTGTATAAACTAGGACACTAATAGTGAAGCTGTGAATTGATAAATCTATTCTGGTGAACAATTTGGTACTATGCCCAAATGTCTACAAAACTGTGTATATTCTTTGACCTAGGCTTTACCACTTCTAGGTCTATACCACCCCCCCAAAAAAAAATCTAAGAAAAACGAAAATAATCTGTATGGCTAAAATTTTTATACAGATTTTTTCTGGTGGTGATGCATTGGAAATTGAAGGGATATCCACCAATTGAGGAATGCTTGAATGAGTCTTGGTATAGGATTATGATATACTATAAAATTAATGAGTTTTCAGAAAAACCTGGGAAGACTTACATGAACTGATGCAAAGTGAAGTGAGCAGAACCAGGCGAGCATTGTACAGTGAAAGAATTGTCGTATGATGATCAATTGTGAATAATTTTTCTCAACAATGTGATGATTCAAGATAATTCTGAGAGGCTGATGATGAAAAATGTTATCCAACTTCATGGGTTGGGGATAACTAATGCAACTTGAATACAGATTAAAGTAGACTTAAAAAATGTATTTAATTTTATTTTTTTGTATGAGTGGGGATAATTCCTTGTTTTCTTTTGCAATATAAAAATATATTAAAAATATATTTTCATATATATAAAACATATATATATATATATATATATAATCATGAATATACATTAAAATGTATTTACACATGTATAGTCTATATGAAATTACCATCTCAAGGAAGAGGGTGGGAATTAGGGAGATAATGTGGAACTCAAAATAAAAAAATGTTAAAAAATAGTTTTCACATGTGATTGAAAAAATAATTGAATGGGTAAATAGTACTGGTTCTTGGTTTAAGATAGAAGCTTTCTCTTATTAAGGAAAGGTCCATTTATTTCTATGCTATTTAAGTATTTCTGAAATAACTGAATGGCATAGTTTTCTAAGTTTTCTTTTTCTGAGCTTTTGAGATAAATAGATGATTTTATTGCTTTTTATTAATATGGCATTATATTTGTAATTTCCTAATATTAAGTCAGTGCTGTTTTCCTCACATAAACCCAACCTAGTCTTCCTGAGTGTTTTTGAATATATTGTGTAGCTTCTTTGGAACATTCTGAAAAAAATTGGCATGTTAATAGTCATTGATGATATTGATAAAGAGATTTCTTTTTCTGTTTTATATCTTCTTGGCTAGGCTATCAGGACCATATCTGACCCCTATAAGTAATTTGTTTAAATGTCCTTTCTCTCATTGTTAAGTATTTGGGAATTTGTTTACAAGTCTACCTTGGAAATTCATACGGTACTGTGTGTTTTTGACTTGCTTAAATTTTGTTTTTGGGTAAGATTTTCTTATTCTATTAATATAGGCATTTAATTAATTTTTTTGCTAAATGTTCAAACATTTTATTTTTATTGTTTTATTTGAATTTAATTAGATACAATTTCTATTAATGTTGTTAATTCCTTTTTATTTTAAAAATTCTGATTATTTTTTGATCTTTAAAATTATTTATTTGTATTTTTAAGGGTCTTTGTTTTCTTTAGACTCAGTTTTATTTTTATATTTGTTTAAATTTTAAAATGTCTATTTTTATTATTTGAGTACTAATTATTTTTCTCATTCAACCAATTAACATTTAAAATTTACAATGTCTCAAACACTGTGCTAAGCTTTTCATTGACCTCCTTTTTCTTTTTTTTTTCAGTAATGCAAATAGTTAAAGATAAAAATGTAATTTGAATTTGATCTGACCTTACTGTCCAAAGGCCATATCTATTAGATTTATACTCACCATTCCATAATACTTTTATACATATTGAAAGTTTAAGAGTGTCTTGGTTCTCACATTAGCTCAGGTTAGTGGTTAGTGACTATCATCCCAATTTCATTTCAGCTATTTGCATCAGAATGGCTTTTTAAAAGGAATAATTATTTCAAAGGTATAATGTGAGCAAACCTACAAATATTTCCACTCAAAATCATTCCTTATAGCACCTTGGTTTCTGGGGAGGAGAGGGTTAGAATCATAATTTAGCTCAGTCATTATCCAAGTACCCCTGTGCTGAAGTTCAGTCTCAGCAACCCCTCCCCCATCAGTGTCCTGAATCATTTCTTGTCAAGTTTTCCATGATGATCTTGCTGCTATATCCAAGATAGAATCCTGGCAACCAAGAACCTTATCATGTGTATTCACGGGTCTGGTTCTCCCTGTACAAAACTGAAAAGGAAAACCAAAATCAGATTAATACCTTATGTCCTCAAAGCCATGTGGCCTAAGAGTGAGATGTCTTCAGGCCTTGAAGAAGTGCTTCGTTCCTAGACAGGAATACCAAAATGAGAGCAATTGTGCTTAGTGGGAAAGATTTAAAGACACAGAAAGGCCCTGCTATGCCACTACTGTTAAATGGTTGCTCACAGCTATATCGTAGGACAACAAAGAATGTCCACATATGTACCTATTCTTTCTCCCAAGTCATAAGTGTTTGCTATATAATTGATATTATTTTAGATAACCTAGACATGTGTCAACTGCTGACATAAAGTTTTCCCTAAGAACTACTTTGGCACTATCACACAATTTTTACTATGTGGTCTCATTTATTTTTTAATTAATTCTTTTTAGTATTGTCTAATAGCATTTCTTTTATATAATTGCTCGATTTTTCTTTGATTTGTTAATTACTAAGGTTGTCAGTGTAGATGCTTTCATTAGAATCTTTCATGAGATTGGCAGGTACTTTAGGTAAATGCTTGATTACATATAGCCCACAGTTGCTACAGAATTGATTGAGGGTCATAATAGTAAGAAGTAACTATATAATTAGAATTCAGTTAGTTATCTGTGGACCAGCTTAAACATTCACTTGAGTCAGTAGAACAGGGATGAAAACAAAACAGAATTCTCCTTGTCCAAGTCAATATTTGGTAATGAACCATTGGATTTTAAAAACCTCAGCTAGCCTCACATTACCCAATTTGGATTTGATTGTGATGCTTGTTTTGTAATGGCCTCTGTGTGAAATATAACTGCCACCTTTCTTCTTTTAAGTTTTAAGATTGCAATCTGCTTATTCTGTACTTCCACCTGACTATCAATTCAAGAAACATCTATTAAAGGTGAGTTATGTGTAAGTCTCCATGCTACATGTCCCCAATAGTCCATGCTCCTAGAGATACACACATACATATATCTATATAGATATCTATATAGATATCTATATAGATAGATAGATAGGTAGATAAGAGATAAATAGATAGATACATAGATTCCACTTTAGGATGCACCAAAGCGGAGAGAACCTTGAAAAAAGGAGGTGGGAAAAAGGAGTGAAAAAAAACCCTTTTTTATCAAAGTTGGAACATCTCTTGTGCTTGTAAAGGAAGCTAGGATTCTGAGGTCTTACTTCTCTACCTGAACAGCAGTGGTTCAACTGAAACCACATCCAAATTCCTCACATGCTAAGGTTCCTAGGTTCCTGTTAGTAGCATAGGAAATATTTGGCTTACAGATTCTGCAAAGTAGTGATGTAGGTGTAAGATCATTTATACAGAGTTATCTTTTTAATCACTTCTGAAATAGAGTCTTGTACAATTTTAATGTATTCATGGGAGACACCTTGTCTGAAAACAGCCTTCAAGACTATTTTGTTCTAGTAAGTCAAATGGTTTTTTAAATCGATAAAAAAAAAACCACAATGGGATATGGTAGTTTTTTCTCTGCAATTTTTTTAGTGAGTTGTCATAAAGATGAGTTCTGCAGTAGTAAATCACTTGTGAAAGCTTGCTTTGTCCCTTTTCATGATTTCTTTGAAGATAAACCTTTATTAGCAATAGATTAGGCTCCTACAATATTATTGAGGTGAAAATGAAGATATTTATATATATGATAAATTTCCCCTGTAAGATAGTTATCCTATAGTTTTCCATATCTACTTTGTTGTTCATATTAAATTTTATCATTATTTTATTAAAGAATTTTATGTCCAATTAATTTCTCTTTATATATATATGCATTTATGTACATATATATGTATATATATATATATATATATATATATATATATATATCCTCTCTTAAAACTTTGATTCAGGAAAAAGTGAAATTAATTTTAATGGCAAGTTGGTAGATACATTTAGCTTTAATCAAAGATATTTAAAATGACAGAAGAATAAAAAATTAGAAGGTACTCTTTATTATCCCCCCTACCCCACCAACTTGGGAAGCATGAGACCACAAATACATGACGGAACTATGAGAGTACACTGATTGTAGTGTGATTTGCACTAAAAAAAAATACAAAATCCAAGCAGTTTATGCTTCCACTTCTCTAGGGTCCTTAAATCCTTTCTCATGTTGTACATTCAGGTTACTTCTCATTGGATGCAGTGCTTTTTTCTTTTTTTTGACCAAGTTCTCAGATGGGCTTCTTGGATTTTCTATTCTTAGCAGTTTGACTTTTTTATTTACATCAATAAAAGAGAGAAAGAGAAGATAAACATATTGACATGGATTTTAGAAGCAAGAAAGCATCAAATTAAAAATATTCAATTGAGCATCAAAATAGAAATCCTAAAAATAAAAATCAGAGGAGAGATGAATAAAATTGAAATGAAAAAACCTATTGAACTAATAATTAAAACAAGAAACTAATTTTAGGAGAAAACTAATTAGATAAACACTTGACTAATATGATTTAAAAAAAAAGAAAGGAGATAATCAAATTACCTTACTCAAAGAAAAGGGTAAATGCACAATTAATGAAGATGAAATAAAAGCAATTAGGAGCCACCTGATTCAATTATATGTCAATAAAACTGACAATCTTAATGAAACTGATTGTTTTCAAAAATATAAATTGCCCACGTTTCAGTTGAAAATAAAATACTAAATTATTTAACCTTATCCTCGATAAACAAAAAAATATGAATTTACAAGTGAATTCTATCAACCACTTAAAGAACAAACAATTCTAATACAAATTAAGTTGTCTGAAAAAATAATAAAGGAATCCTACCAAATTTCCTTCTATGTCAAAAATTACGTTTTGATAACTAAATCAAGAAGAGCCAAACCAGAGAAAGAAAACTATTTTTAGTTCCCTAATGAACATTAATGCAAAAAATTTTAATAAAATACTAGCAAGGCTAATGTAGCAATAAATAATAGTGAACATATACTATGATCTTGTTGGATATACATGAGGAATTCATTACAAGTTTAAAATTATAAAATTTTGAATAATTGAGAATATTAATAACAAATACAAAAAATATTGTGAAATTTTAATAGATTCAGAAAAACTTTTGACAAAATGCATCCATTCCTATTAAAAACATAGGAATAAAGGGAACTTTTTATCAAAATGATACAAAATCAAAAACTAAGAAAAATCATTATCTATAATGTGAATGAACTTGAAGTCTTTGTAATAAGATCAGGAGTGTAAGAAAGATATCTATTTTCACCATTATTATTTGATATTATATTATAAATGCTAACTTTAGTGATAAGAGTTGGAGAAATTGGCAGAAATAAACACATGCAATGAGAAAACAAAGCAGCACATTTTGCAGATGATGGAATAGTTTACTTAGAGAATCCTACAGAGTCCCCCATTCAAAAATAAATAATCAAAATAATTAACAACTGGCAAAGTTGCAAATTATGAAATAAACTCACACAAATCATCATTATTTCTATATATCCCTAACAAACCCAGTAGGAATAAAGGAAGAGAAAATTCATTTAAAATAACTAAAGATTATAAAAATACTTGGGAGTCTACCTGTAAAGGTACAAACAGGTATAATTATAAACACAATTATAAAATACTCTTCACACAAATAACATCAGATTTAAATAACTGGAGAATTATTATTTATAGGTAGACTTAGTTCATAAAATAAAAAAGAACATACTGCTAAAATTAATTTATGTGGTCAGGGACATACCCACCAAATGGCCAATGAATTATTTTGTAAAGCTAGAAAAATTAATAACAAAATTCATCTGGAGGAAGAAAAGGTTAAGAATATCAAGAGATTCAATTAAAAAAATCAAAACAAAGGAGCCTAGAAGTACAAGATCGCACAGTATACTACAAAGCTGTAATCCTCAAAACAATTGGCCACGACATAAAAAAATAATGCGCTTAACTAGTATAATAGAATAGATGTATAATTAAATAGGAACAAGCTTATACAATAAACTAGTATTTGATAAATTCAAGCATCTCATCTATTGGGGAAAGATCTCACTATTTGCAAAACAAAACAAAAAAATTCTGGACAATTATAAAGTAGCTTGGCAGAAACTTTTCAGAGCCCAAGTTTCCTGCATCATAAACAAAGATAAGCTCAAAATTGGTCTAGGCTTTAAGCATAAAGGTTAATATCATATGCAGTAGAGTATAGCATGAAAGAAATAACCTCTCAGATCTATGGACAAGGAAAGAAATTATGATCAAATATTGCTTGGGCCTAATTCTACAAATTTTGATATAGTGTCTAATTATTGTCATTTTTAATAAAAATTATTTATATTTTTATGATTTGTTCTTTGACTCATGCATTCTTTAAAATTGTATTTCATTTCCAATTAATTTTAATTTATTCTTTGAAGGACTTACTATTATTGTTATCATAGTCAAAATAATATTTAATATTTCTGCTTTCCATATATTTGTGAGTTCTTAGTGCCTTTATACATGGTGATTTTTTTGTGTGAAGTTGCCATGCTTGACTGGAAAATAGATACATTCTTTTCTGTTTTATTTTAATATTCTTCAGAATTTTATAATTTTTAACTTAATTGTTTTCTTATCTCCTTCTTTTCTTACTTATTTTATGATTACCTTTATCAAGGTCTGAGAATAGTAAAGTGAGGTTTCCCACTATTATAGCTTTACCATCTCTGACTTTCTTTAACTTAATTTAGGGGATTGCATTTTTCCTTCAAATATTTAGATACTATGACATCTGGTACACAATATATTGATATTAACTCATTGACTTTAGAACCTTTTAGCAAAATTTACTTTTCCTGATCAACTTTTAAAATTAGAGTTATTTTTACTTTTTTTTTTACTGAGATAGTAATACTGTCTTTTTTCAGCTTCTGTTGAAGCATAGTATTTTTTTTCCTCTTCATCCTCATTTAAGTTCTGTCTCTTTCTGTTTAAAGTATATTTCTTGTAAATTAAAGGAATATTATTTTCTTATAAACATCTTCTAAATTATCCAAATTAAAACAACCCTGAGGAACCACATCACACTTAGCAGATTAAGATGGCAGAATATGGATAATGCAAAAATGTGTATTTCAGGACTTCATATTTCTTGCCCCCTCAATGGGTTGGGGATAGGGTGGAGGAAGAGTGATAATTTAGAGGTGAAAATATAAGTATTAAAAAAAATAACAAAGTAATATTTCTTGTATTTTCTTTTAGTTTTCAAATTACATTTGATGAAGGTATTTTAGCATTTATCCACTTGCATATTTATACATTGCATGATTTTTTACTACCGTCCCTTCCCACACCTCTCCCCTCAGTGGCAAGTAGTTTAGTGAACATTGTGCACGTACATTTGTATCTAACATCTTTAGATATGCTATTTTCTGAAGGAGATATTGGTATGAAGGGAGAAGAATGAACGCCATGAAATAGGAAGGAAAAATATAAGATAAAATTTTAAAAAGTGAATATAGTGTTCATTAAGATTTTGTAGTTTTTTTGTTTTGTTTTGTTTTCTTCATCTGGATGTGCATGATGTCCATAACAAATTTCCCCAGGTTGTCCTAACTCTCTGAATTGCTGAGAGAAACTGCATCCATCAAATTTGATCAGCATTGTTAATGCATGCAATGTTCTCTTGGTTCTGCTCCCTTCCCTCAGCATCAGGTTCTATAATTCTTTCCATGCTTCTCTAGAATCTAACCATTCATGGTTTCTTATAGACCAATAGTACTCCATAATATTCACATACCATAAATTGTTCAACCATTCCCCCAATTGATGCACATACTCTCAATTTCCAGTTCTTTGCCACTACAAAAAAGAGCTGCTATGAATATTTTAGGACATGTGGCATTTTTCACATTTTTTATTTCTTCTGGAAATAGGCCTAAGCTGGGCCAAAGGGTATTATCAATTTTATTGTTCTTTGGGCATAGTTCCATGTTGCTCTCCAGAAAGATTGGCTTAGTCCACAACTCCACAAACATTGTATTAATGTCCCAATCCTCCCACAACCTCTCCAACATTGATAGTGAGGTGTGAGGTGGTACTTCATAGTTAGTTTTATTTGCATTTTTCTAATCAGTAATGATTTGGAGAATTTTATACATATGATTATATATCACTTTAATTTCCTTGTTCAAAAACTATCTGTTTATGTCCTTTGACCATTTATGAATTGGGGAATGACTTGTAACCTTATACGTTTGATTCAATTCTCTATATATTTTAGAAATGAGATGTTTATCAGAAACCCTAGCTATGAAAATTGTTCCCCAGCTTTCTGTTTTCCTTCTAATCGTGGCAGCATTATTTTTATTAGTCCTAAAACTTTTAAATTTAAGATAGTCAAAATCATCCATTTTCAATTTATAATGTATTCTATGTCTTGTTTGCTCACAAGTTTCTTCCCTTTCCACAAATCTGACAGATAGTGTATTTCTTGCTCTGTTAATTGATCTATAGTATCATCCTTTATATTTAAATTCTATACTCATTTTGACTTTATTTTGGTATAGGATACCTGGTTTTTGCTCTATTATTCCCCAGTTTTCCCAATAATTTTTGACAAGTGGTGAGTGCTTATCCCAGAAACTAATATATTTGAGTTTGACAAATAATAGATTATAATAGTCATTTACTGCTGTTTCTTTTCTATTTATCTTACCACTCATCCATTACTTTATATCTTAACAGTACCAGATAGTTTTGATGACCTCTGTTTTATAGCATAATTTTATATCTGGTAGAGGTAGGATACCTTCCTTAATGTTTATTCCCATTATATAATATTTATTTGGTGGTTTTAGAAGGATACTGCTTATAATTTTACAAAAAACTTCATTTATTCCTAAACATTGTAATATTTTTTAATTATATAAATATTTTATTTGTTTTTTCCAACTACATATAATGATAGTTATTAAACAATCATTTTTGGCAAAATCTTGAGTTTTACAATTTTTCTCCCATCCTTGTATCCCTTCCTCACCCTCTGACAGAAAGCAATCCAGTATAGGATTTTCATTTGTAACCATGCTTACCCATAAATCAAAATTAAATGTGATGTGAAGGAAGAATCAGATCCAAAAGGAAGAAAGAAAACTTTGCTAGGTAAGAAAATTACGTAATACAAAAGACAACTTTTAAAAATTGAAGATAATAAGCTTTCGTGTTTCTTTAAATTCCACAGTTCCTTCTCTGCATATGGATCTTGTTTTCCATCACAAGTCCCTTAGAATTATCTCTGATTATTGTATTGCTGAAACAAACAAATACATCATGTCCGATAATCACCCCATATTGTTGTTAATATGTCTAATTTTCTTCTGGTTCTGCTCATTTAACTCAGCATTAATTCATGTAAGTCTTTCCAGGCTTCTCTGAAATCCCATCACTCACAATGTCTTATGGAGCAATTGTTTTCCACCACATACATATACCACAGATTACTCAGCCATTTCCCAATTGATGGGCATCCCCTCAATATCCAATTCTTTTCCACTACAAAAAGAGTTGCTGTGAATATTTTGGAACATGTGATTTTTACCCATTTTCCATGATCTCTTCAGGGTAAGACTCTCACATACCATCCAACATTTATCAGTATCCTTTCTAGTCACATTGGTCAATCTGAGAAGTGTGAGGGGGTACCTCAGAGATGCTTTAATTTGCATTTCTTTGAACAATAATGATTTAGATCAGTTTTTCATATGACTCTAGATAGCTTTGATTTCGTTGAGAATTTCCTTTCCATATCCTGTGACAATTTATCAATTCGTGAATGACTTTTTCATAAATTTGGCTCAGTTCTCTATATGTATTTTAAAAATTATTCCTTTGTGAGAAACACTAGTTGTAAAAATTGTTTCCTAATTTACTACATTCCTTTTAATAATGGTTGCTCTGTTTTTGTTTGTACAAATTTTTTTTTAATTTAATGTAATACAAATTATCCAGTTTGCTTTTTATAATGTTCTCTATCTCTACTTTGGTCATAAACTACCCCCATTTCCATAGATATGATAGGTAAACTACATCTTGTTCTCCTAATGGGTTTGTGATATTATTTTTTATGTCTAAATTCTGCAACCATTTTGACCTCTGTAGTGTTTTTAATAAGAATTAATGCTATATTTTGTCAAAGACTTTTTCAGTATCTATTGAGATAATCATATGATTTCCATTGTTTGTTATTTATATGTTCAATTTAATATTGAACCATCCTTGCCTACTTGGTATAAATCCTACCCAGTCATGGTGTATTATCATAGTAATAACTTAGAATCTCTTTCCTAATTTTTTTAAGATTATTGCATTGATGTTCATTAGGAAGATTGATCTATAATTTTCTCTTTCTGTTTTGACTCTTCCTGGTTTAGGTAACAACACCATATTGGTTTCATAAATGAATCTAGCATCCCCAATTAATAAATGGTCAGAGAATGTGAATAGACAGTTTTCAAATGAAGAAATTAAAACTATATTTAATCATATGAAAAAATGTTCCAAATAATTATTGATTAGAAAAATGCAAATTAAAACAATTAGGAGGTATCACTTCACACCTATCATATTGGCTAAGCTGACAAAAAAAGAAAGTGATCAATGTTAGAGAGCTTGTTGGAGGATTGGGACATTAAGCATTGCTGGTGGAGTTGTGAACTGATCCAACCATTCTGGAGGGCAGTACAAAACTGTGCTCAAAGATCAGTAAAACTGATCATACCCATTGTTCCAGCAATTCTAATTCTAGGCCTATATCCAGAATAAAGCACCAAAATTGGGAAAAGTTACACATGTTCCAAATTAATCATAGCAGCTCATTTTGTAGTGGCCAAGAACTGGAAACTGAGGAGATGTCCATCAATTTCAAGTTATGGTATATGAATCATATGGAGTACTATTGTTCTATTAGAAACCTTAAATGTTTGAACTCTAGAGAAGCAAGGAATGAATTACAGTATCTGATGCTAAGTGAAGGGAGTTGAACCAAACTCTACATTAACAACATTTTGAGTTGATCAACCTTGATGAATGCAGCTTCTCTCAACAGTTCAGAGAGTAAGGGGCAGAGCCAAGATGGCAATAGGAAAAGAGCCTCTCCTAGGTGCTCTCTCCCAAATATTTCAAAAATCTTAAAATTATGACTCTAACTATATTTTTGAAAGACAGAAGCCACAGAAAGGTCCATTGAGTCAATTCTCCAGGCCAAGGTAACCTGGAAAATCATGGAAAAACTTTGTTTCACGGGTTAGAGGGGTGTCCCCACCAAAGTGAAGAAACTTCAGCCTCCCAGGAAGAGCCCCAGGCCTCCTGAGAGCCGTGGCTTCTGGCAGCACAAGCAGTTTCCTAACTTGAACCCCAGGAAGAAACAAGAACAACTTGGAAGATCAGCAGGGAGACCTCTGACAGAATGAGCACAAAGCCCAGGCCCTAAGCACGACTGTGGTGTGGCTAACAGCTGAGATCCAGGAAATGGAAGTAGGCCAGTGGAGCCAACAAGTAGGAGCTTCTAGGCAGCTGCGCCCTGAGTACTCAGCCCACCAAACATAAAGGAATGGAGGGAGAATACCGAGGTCTGTCCTCTGTCCTGGGAATAGGACTCTGGGGCTCTGACCACATTCAGATGCTGATTTCAGTCTAGGCCTCCCATAGAACAGGGACCTCCCCACCCCAGCACTGTGGCAGAGGGGTGCACTTTGTTCATTCACAGACAGGAAGAGCAGTCAGAGGCTCATACACTGAGGTCATTGTGGGAGTGTCCCAATAAAACTCAAAAGCTCAGGAAGCACCCCAATACCAGGCACAGGCTAGGCAAATTAGTAATCAGGTAAAAAAGGAACATGACCATTGGCAAATACTTTGTCTATGATCCCAAGGAGAATAAAAACATTCAATCTGAAGATGAGTAAGTACAAGCTTCTGCATCTAAAGATTCCAAGAAAAATGGAAGTTGGGCTCAGGCTATGATAAAGCTCAAAAAAGATTTTCAAAATCAAGTAAGGGTGATAGTAGGAAAAAGTGGGAAAAGAAAAAAGAGAGGTTCAGGAAAAAACATGAAAACGAAGTCAGCAGCTTAGTCAAGGAGATCCAAAAAAATGCTGAAGAAAATAACATGTTAAAAACCAGCATAGGTCAAATGGTTAAGCAGTTCAAAAAGTTATTGAGCAGAAGAATGCTTTAAAAAGTAGAAATAGCCAGATGGAATAGGAGATAAGAAAGCTCTCTGAGGAAACAAATCCTTCAGATGTAGAATGGAGCTAAAGGAAGCTGATGACTTTATGAGAAATCAAGACACAATACTTCAACAGCAAAAGAATGAAAAATTAGAAGGAAATGTGAAACATCTCATTGAAAAATCAACTGATCTGTAAAATAGATTCAAGAAAGATAATTTAAAAATTATTGGGATACCTGAAAGTAATGATCAAGAAAAGAGCCTTGCCCTCATTTTTAAAGAAATCCTACAGGAAAATTGCCCAGATATCCTAGAAGCAGAGGGCAAAATAGAAATTGAGAGAGTCCACCAATCTCCCCCGGGAAGAGATCTTAAAAAACCCCAGAGGAACATTATAGACAAGTTCCAGAACTCCCTAGTCAAAGAGAAAATATTGCAAGCAGCCAGAAGGACCCAATTCAAATATTGTGATGTTGCACTCAGGATCACATAAGACATAGCAGCAACTGCATTAAGGGCTTGTAGGGCTTGGAATAAAATATTCTGGAAGGCAAATGAGCTTGGAATGCAACCAAGAATCAGCTACCCAGAAAAACTGACCATCCTCTTCCAGGGGAAAAGATGGACTTTCAATGAAACAGGGAAATTTCAAATGTTCCTGTTGAAATGACCAGAGCTGAACAGAAAATTTGACCTTCAAGTAAAGAACTCAGGTGAAGCAGAGAGTGGGGAGAAGGGTAAATTATGAAGGACTTAATGGTGATGAACTGCATTTATTACTGTATAGAAAAATGATACTGATAATACTCATATGAAACTTCTCATTTAATAGAGTAGGTAGAAGGAGCTTTTATAGAAGTAGCACAGGAGAGAGCTGAATTTCAAGAATAATATATTGTAAAAATGGAGTCAATGGCTAAAAGGAAAATGTACTGGGAGTAAAAGAAAGAAGAGGTGGAATAGGCTAAGATATTTCATATAAAAGATTTTTTTTGAAATGATATGAAGGGGGGAGGTGAGGGGGAATGAGGGAACCTTCACTTTCATCAGAAATGACTTAGAGAGGAAACAGCATACACACTCCATAGGATATAGACATCTAGAGTAAAAAAGGAGAGAAGGAAGATAGGAGGAAGAGGGATGTGGGTGATAGAGGAAAGGGTAGATCATAGGAGAGAATAGTCAGATATAACACATTTTATTTTTTACTTCTTGCAAGGGGATGGGATTGGGTGGCCTGTCTGGGACCATGAGACTAGGTGGTTGCTGTTTCTGTGGGGTGATATGTGGGCTTCGGTCCTCTTGGCCCCAGGACTGATGCTCTGTCTGCCGTGCCACTCAGTTACCCCACACAGAACATTTTAAAAGAGGGACAGAGTGAAAGGAGAGAGAAAATATAATATATGTTAGTGGGGAGGAATGGATGGAGGGAATAATAATTAGCAACAGTACCTGTGGAAATAAATGGAAGTACCTCCTGTGATGGATTTATGATAAAGAATGTGATCTACCTGAGACAGAGCTGATGGTATCAGAACACAGACTGAAACACATTTTTTTCCTCTTTCTTTTACTTTATTTCTCATGAGGTTCTATATTTTTATGAGGGGTTATTATGTTTACTCTTAAGCAAGAATATTTTAGTAATGTATAAATGAAGTCATATTAACCAAAAAAAGAAGAAACCAGGAAGGATGGGAAGGCAGGGAAGCATGGAAGGATTTGCATTAACTAATGCTGAGCAAGATAATCAGAACCAGAAATACATTGTACACCTTAACAGGAACTTGCTCATTCCATCAGTGCAACAATCAGGGACAATTTTGGGCTATACGTAATGGAGAATACAATTTATATCCAGAGAAAGAATTGTGGAGTTTGAACAAAGACCAAAGACTGTTACCTTCAATAAAAACAAACCAAAAAAACATTGTCCTATTATGTAATTTTGTGATCTCTTATAGTTTATTTTTCTTTCTTAAGGATATGATTTCTCTCTCATTATATTCAACTTAGATCAATGTATAATATGGAAACAATGTAAAGATTAATAGGCTGCCTTCTGTGGGGGGGAGGGGGAGGGAAGTACTAATAGGGGTAAATTTAAAAAACTCAAAATAAATAAAATCTTTCACTGAAAACACAAGAAAGAAAAAAAAAGCAAAGAAAAAAAGCCGTTTAAAAAATAGGGAAATGCCAGTAGAGGGGTTATGGACAATGCTATCCCTGTCCAGAAGAAAAAGAACAAAACAAAACAAAACAACAAAAAAACTACCCTTCAGAATCTGGTGAACACTACATTCACCTTTTAAAAAAATTTTTCTTATGTACTTCTTTCACTTATTCCTAATTCCTTATACTGAAAAAGATTAATCTGCTATCATGTTTAATTCAAATATGTATGTACAATATTAACCTGACTGTTTTCCACTGAGGGGAAGGTGGAAGGAAATTTTTAACTTAAATATTTGCATATGCATATAAATGTATATTGAAAAACTTTCAAAACATGTTTTTGGAAAAATAAACTATCAATTTAAAAAATAAAAAAATTAATTAATTTGGCAAAACTCCTGCTTCTCCTATTTTTAAAAATAATTTATATAGAACAGGAATTAATTGTTCCTTAAATGTTTGGTTGAATTCACTAATACATCCATCTAGACCTGGATTTTTTCCTTGGGATTTTATTGATGGTTGCTTCAATTACTTTTTTTTCTGTGATGGGGTTATTTAAGTATTTTATTTCCTCTTCAGGTAATTTAGGTAGTTTGTATTTTTGTAAATATTCATCCATTTCACTCAGATTATCAAAATTTATTGACATACAATTGGGCAAAAAAAGCTATAAATTATCTCTTTAATTTCATCCTAATTAGTAGAGAGTTCAACCTTTTCATTTTTTGATACTGTAATTTGATATTCTTCTTTCTTCTTTTAAAATCAGATTAGTCAAAGGTTTATAAATTTTATTGTTTTTTCATAAAAGCAACACTTAGTTTTATTTATTAAATCAATGCTTTTCCTGCTTTCAATTTTATGAAGCTCTCCTTTTATTTTCAGAATTTCTAATTTGCTATTTAATTGGGGATCTTTATTTTGTTCTTTTTTATTCAATTAGGCATTTAAAGATAAAAAAATTTCTTCTAAAAACTGCTTTGGGAAGATGGCCACAGGAAGGGATCGAGTCTTAGGAGTTCTCTGATAAAATTCATCAGCTAAGGACTCTAACTGAACTTTCAAGAGACAGAACCTACAAAGGGACCCAGTGAGGCAGTTCTCCTACTCAAGGTAACCTGGAAAAGAGCAGAAAGGCTCTGCTCCCTGGGATCAGAGAGGCGGCCTGCCAGAGGGGTGGCCCGGAGAGCCAAAGAACCTCAGCCTCCCGGAGGCAGACCCAGGGTGCTGGGACTCTCAGCTCACAGCAGCGGGGGAGTTTCCTGAGCTGCACCCTGAGGAGCAGCAGGCACAAAGTGGGGGAACAGCGGGGGATCTCTGCCAGAGCCAGCATGTGGAGCCCAGCCCTCAGGGCACATAGCTAGCAGCATGGTCTTTCCCTAGCCCTGATCCAGGAAACAGAAGCAGGCAGAGCCAGTAAGCAGGAGCCCCCAGGGCATGAGCCCATAGAGCTGAAAGAGGGGAGTTAAGAGAGACTGTGAGCTGGGTCCTCTGGCCCTGGAACAAGACTGGAGCTCTGACCACATTCAGATCCTGATCGCAGCCTAGGCCCCCCCCCCATAGAACAGCAGGCCCCCCCCCAACCTCAGCCCTGTGGCAGAGGGAGGTGCTTCTGGTCATTCACAGATCAGGAGGGAGGACAGAGCCTCACACACTGAGACCCTTGTGGGAGTGTCCAAAAAGCTCAGGAAGCACCCCCAAACCAGGCCCAGGCTGGGAAAATGAGCAAGCAAAGAAACAAAAGGAAGACTATTGAGAAATATTTTGCAAATGATCCCAAGAAGGATCAAAATACTCAGTCTGAAGATGAGGAAGCACAAGCTCCTGCATCTAAAGACTCCAAGAAAAACAGAAATTGGGCTCAGGCTATGATAGAGCTCAAAAAAGACTTTGAAAATCAAATGAGGGAGTTGGAAGAAAAACTGGGAAAAGAAAGGAGAGAGATGCAGGAAAAACTTGAAAATGAAGTCAGCAGCTTAGTCAAGGAAATCCAAAAAAAATGCTGAAGAAAATAGCATGCTAAAAACCAGCTTAGGTCAAATGGGTAAAACAGTTCAAAAAGTTATTGAGGAGAAGAATGCTTTAAAAAGCAAAATTGGCCAGATGGAAAAAGAGATAAGGAAACTCTCTGAGGAGAACAAATCCTTCAGACAAAGAATAGAATTCAGGGAGATTGATGAATTTAACAGAAATCAGGAATCAATACTTCAAAACAAAAAATGAAAAATTAAAAGAAAATGTGAAATATCTCATTGAAAAAACAACTGATATGGAAAACAGACTTAGGAAAGATAATTTAAAAATTATTGGAATACCTGAAAGTCATGATCAGGAAAAGAGCCTTGACATCATTTTCAAAGAATTACTACAGGAAAATTGCCCTGATATTCTAGAAGCATAGGGCAAAATAGAAATGGAGAGAATCCTCTGATCCCCCAGAGAACGAGATCCCAAAAAACCAACCCCTAGGAATATTGTAGCCAAGTTCCAGAACTCCCAAGTCAAAGAGAAAATATTACAAGCAGCCAGAAGGACACAATTCAAATATCGTGGAGCTGCAGTCAGGATCACACAGGACTTAGCAGCAACTACACTGGAAGCTCGTAGGGCTTGGAATACAATATACCAGAAGGCAAGAGAGCTTAGAATGCAGCCAAGAATGAGCTACCCAGCAAGGCTGAATGTCCTCTTCCAGGGAAAAAGATGGACTTTCAATGAACCAGGGGAATTTCAAAGGTTCCTTTTGGAATGGCCAGAGCTGAACAGAAGGCTTGATCTTCAGAAACAGGACTCAGTTGAAACATGGAGATTGGAGGAGAGGGGGAAAATATGAGGGACTTAATGAGGATGAACTGCATGTATTTCTGCATAGAAAAATGACACTGATAATACTCATATGTACGTTCTCAGTTAATAGAGCAGGTAGAGAGAGCTTTTATAGTTGAAGCACAGGAGAAAGCTGAATTCAAAGATAAAATATGGTGTAAAAATGGAGTCAATAGAAAAAAAGGGAAATGGAATGGGAGAAAGAAAAAGGAGAGGGGGAATAGTCCAAGATATTTCACAAGATTTTTTTTTTTATTACAATGAGCTATTGCAATGATATGGAAGTGGGGAGGCAAGGGGGAATGAGGGAACCTTTGCTCTAATCAGAGATGGCTAGGAGAAGAAACAGCAAATATACTCAATGGGGTATAGACATCTGGAGTAAGAAGGAGGAGGGAGCAGGGGGAAGGGGTGGGGATGTTAATAAAGGAGGAGATGATGGACCATGGGGGGAGAGTGGCCAGATATAACACATTTTCTTTCTTACTTCTTGCAAGGGGCTGGGATTGGAAAGCCTGCCCAGGACTACAGGACCAGGTGGATTCTGGGCCTAAGGGGTGGTATGGGGGCTCAGGGCTTCTTGGCCCCAGGACCAGGGATCTTTCTGCTCTGCCACTCAGCTACCCTACAGCAGAGTCAGAGTGAAAGGAGAGAGAAAATAGAGTACATGGTAGTGGAGAAATAAGAAAGGAGGGAGTTGTGATCAGCAATGGCAAAGGTGGAAAAATACGGAAATAACTTTTGTGATGGACTTATCATAAAGAATGAGATCCACCCATGAGTTGTTGGTGTTGGAACAAAGACTCAAGCACATTTTTTGTTATTATTATTTGGGGGAGGGTGCAGGGCAAGTGGGGCTGGGTGGCCTGCCTGCGGCCACATAACAGGGTGATCTTTGGGTGTCTGGGGCCAGATTTGGACCCAGGTGCTCCTGGCTCAAGGGCCAATGCTCTGTCTGCCACCAAGCCACCCCTACTATTATTACTATTTTATTTTATTTTGGGTCTTCTTTTTTCTTTTTTTTTTTTTGGTTTTTGCAGGGCAGTGGGGATCAGGTGGCTTGCATGTCACACGACTGGGTGATTGTTGGGTTTAAGAGGCTGGATATGGGCTCGGGTGCTCGTGGCTCCAGGGCTGGTGCTTCGTCCATTGAGCCACCTGGCCATACCTACAAATATTACTATTATTTTGCTTTTATTTTAAATTTTTTCTCTCCCCTTTACTTTTTTCACCCAAGCAAGTCTATCTATATTCGGGGGGGGGGAGGGGTATTTTGTTTACTTGTAAACAAGAATATTATATTAATGTAAAAAAACATTTGTACAAAATGTGAATAAAAAATAAATTAAAACATGAAAAAAAACTGCTTTGACTGCATCCCATAAATTTTAGTATCTTGTCTCATTTTTATCTAGTAAGTGAATGAAATGATTGATCATATCTATGATTTGCTGTTTGATCCTCTCAGTCTTTAAAATTAAGTTATTTACTTCCCAATTAATTTTTGGCTTATTTTTCTGTGGCCCTTTGTTACATGTAATTTTTATTGCATCTTTATCTGGATAATATACATTTGTTATTTCTGCCTTTCTGCATTTGACTGTAAGATTTTTATGTCTCAGGACATAGCCAGTTTAGGAATTGGGGTCATGTACTTTGGAGAAAAATGTAAATCTTTTTTCTGTCCCCATTCAGTTTTCATCAAATGTCTATCATATTTCAGTTTTTAAAGATTTTATTGACTTTTTAACTTCCTTCTCATTTATTTTGTGATTAGATTTATCTAGTTCTAGACAGGGAGTTGAGGTTCCCCCACTGTTAACAAAAATGTTTGTCCTTTGTATTTGAAGAAGACCATACCATCAGGGAGCTGTTGTCATGACAAGCACATAAATTGGATTTGCACAAGGGGCTCCTGTCCTGAGTCACAAGTCTCACTTCCTCCTCCTGAGTCATCTGGGCCCAGTGGCCAGATATGAATCAGGATGACTGGAAATGGCTCAGAATGCAAGTCATTCAGGGTTAAGTTATCTATCCAAGATCACATAACTAGTAACAGTCAAGTGACTGAGGTTGGAGTTGAACTTTTGACTTCCTGACCACAAGGCCAGTGCTCTATCCACTGTGCCATCTAGCTGCCCTTTCCTCACTGTTAGTTTTGTTTCCTATGTCATCTTGCAATTCATTCACTAAACCACTAGGGGAAGATATGTTTAATAATGATATAACTTCATTGCCTATTTTTGCTTTTGCTTTGTCTGAGATCATTAGTAACCCTGATTTTTACTTCAGCTGAAGCACAATATATTTTGCTCCACTCTTTAACTTTACCCTGTATGTATTGGTCTGCTTCAAATGCATAACTTGTAAAGAGAATACTGTAGGATTCTTATTTTTAATCCATTCTGCTATCTGCTTTCATTTTATAGAAGAGTTCAACTCAGTAACATTTACAGTCAAGAGTACTAATCAGATTCCCCCTGCTCTCTTTCCCCATCTGAATTTTCCTCTTTTCTCTCCTCTTATTCCTCCTCACCAATGCTTTGCTCTTTTTCTCCTTTAACTTTTCTTTTCAATTTTAACTTTAAATTTACTTTAACTTTTACCTTCACCTTCCCTTTTATCACTCCCATTTTATCTTTCCCTTCTCTCATCACCCCTTCCCTCTAGGGTAGGATAGATTTTTTTTAAAACCTAATTGGAAATGTTTGTTATTCCCTTTCTGAGACAATTCTAATGAGTAGGATTTACTCAGTATTCACACCCCTCCCATTACCCCTTCTTTGTGCCTTTTCACCTGGTGTTATTTATCTACCTCTACCAAGCCTTCTCCTAGTATAGTACTTTTTATGTTTTTATTGTTTTATCCTTGCCTTGTACTTACATTCCCTTTGTCAAAATATACTTTTATCTGACCTGATAGAAGAGCTATGCTCAAAGGTTGATTAATTGATTGATAAGCATCATTTCCCTTATAATCACTAAATACCCTCCCCTCTGATCTCATTAGAAATACACATCTCCAGAATCACATCAAATTGTAATCAGTTTATATCTTGCCCCATTTTCATATACCTTCCATGGACATAAAATCCTCATGAGTCAAAGCATCATGCAAAACCAAATCATTTTATCAACTATTCATACTCCCCACCTCTGCCATTTCCCTCCCTCCAATTCAGCCAACGAGTCAAACAAAACAAAATCTTTTCATGACATTTTCATATCCAGTCCTTCTATGTATACAATTTCCCTCTACCTCTATAGTATTGCAACCCATAACCCTACAGCACTCCCCAAAGCAAAGGATCAGGTACACATTCTCCTACCCTACTGTACCTTTAGTACCCAACCATGGTACTAAAATCCTTTATAACTAAAGTATGTATTGAGATAAGATCACTTTCTAAGCTTTTTATGTCCAATCCCTCTAAATAAGTTCCTACCCTCTGCTTCCATTGTACTACAAACCTCTAGATATCTTGTAAAGTCACTGATTTAATTATATATAGAGTCTCTAAATATTTTAAGTACTGGGACACCCTGTAGGTATTTCTTAAAAACTTTAGAATATATTGTAAGGCATGGGAAGCACTAACACAAGACCACCCATCATAACATACCCACATCAGAGAAAGTTCTGAGCTCTATAAGCAAAACAGAATTAAAGTAGTTCAAAGGAAACATATAGGTGTAATCAGTTAAGTTGGACTCACTGTAATTTGTCTCAAACATAGTGATGCTATTTTGGTCTTTTTGGATATTGAAGGATAAGATGATATTCTTATCTTCCTAATACAATCTCTTCAACTTCATTCAACCCCATAACTATCATAAGAGAAATATAATTCTCAACAGTTACAAGTATTTTCTTCCCTTGTAGGGTTATATAAAATTTACTATTCTTGACTAACATTTGATGTTTTTTTGGTTACCTCTCCATTTACCTTTTTTATGCATCACTTGACTCTTAATTTTGAAGGTTGAATACTCTATTCAGTTCTGATCTTTTCATCAGGAAATTTTGGAAGTCCTCTATTTCATTGAACATCCATCTTTTCCCCTGTCAGAATATTACAATTTTCATGGTAGTAAATTCTTGGTT
Organism: Macrotis lagotis; assembly: GCF_037893015.1. Taxonomy (NCBI): domain Eukaryota; kingdom Metazoa; phylum Chordata; class Mammalia; order Peramelemorphia; family Peramelidae; genus Macrotis; species Macrotis lagotis. The sequence goes on from NC_133658.1 coordinate 635,429,540, forward strand.
GTAACCCAAGGCCCCTTGCCATCCAAAATATCATATTTCAGATCCTCTGGTCCTTTAATGTTGAGCTTTTGTGATTCTGATTGTGCCTCCTTTATATTTAAATTGCTTCCTTTTGACTACTTTACAGTATTTTCTTCTTTATTTCAAAATTCTAGAATTTGGTTAAGATAGTCCTTGGAGTTTTTATCTCAGGGTCTCTTTCTAGTGTTCTGTGTATTCTTTCAAGGACTATTTTTCTTGATCTAGCATATTGGGGCATTTTTTCCTGATAATTTTCTGAAAGATATTTTATTAAGTCTTTTTGGATCTAGGTTTTCTAGTAAATCAATAATTCTTAATTTATCTCTTCTGGATCTATTTGCCAGGTCATATGTTTTGTACTAAAAGGTATTTTATATTTTCTTCAATTTTTTTCACCTTTTGATTTTGTTTGATGGAATCTTGGTTTCTCATAGATTCATTAGATTCTATTTCTCCAATTCTAATTTTTAGGGTTTTATTTTCTTCAGTTAGTTTTTGTGTTCCCCTTTTCAGTTGGTTAATTTCACATATTACTGAGTTACATTTCCTTTTCAGCTGGTCAATTTGAGATTTAGATGAGTTGCATTCCTTTCTCAATTGGCTGATTTTATTAAGAGTTTCATTCTTTATCCAGTTGGTTACTTTTTACATTTAAAAGAGGTGATTTCTTTGGTCAATTTTTTCTCTTTTTTAATATATAATTTTTATTTTTATTTTTACTTTCATGCATTTGTACATGCATATTTCTGTTACAAAATTTCCCTCCACACTTTCTTCCCACTGCACTCCTCTCAGTAGGGAAAAGTCAGGTTAGCATTTTACATACATAATTTGTTAAGCATATTTACAAATTAGTAACTTTTGGCACGAGTAATTAGAATTAAGAGAAAGAGATGCATAAGAGATAATTTTTTATAAAGTGTTCATCAGATTTGATAGTGGCTTCTTTTTTCTCTTGTTTCTTTTGTTTTTTCTTTCTTCCTTCCCCTGGTTGAGGATAATATAAACTATTACCAGTATAATACAGTTGTCTTAGTTCTCTGATTGTTGAGAGAAGTTGCTTCCATCAAGGTTGTTCATTTCATAATGATGTTGATGTGTACATTGTTCTCTTGATTTTACTCCCTTCGCCCAGTATCAGCTCTTATAAGTCACTGTAGGCTTCTCTAGAGTCCAACCATTTATGGTTTGTAGTATTCATACTATTCATGTAGTGTAATTTGGTTAGACATTCCCCAATTGATGGGCAACCTCCAATTTCCAATTCTTTGCCACTATACAAAGAGCTACTATGAATATTTAGGAAGATGTAGGACTTTTCCTGTATTTTTAAAATTTCTTTTGGATATAGTCCTAGAATTGAAATTACTGAGTCAATTGGTATGAACAGTTTTATTGCTCTTTGGGCATAGTTCCATATTTCTCTCCAGAAAGGTTGGATCCATTCACAACTCCACCAGCAATACATCAAAGTTCCAATCCAATCCTCCCACAAAATATCCAACATTGATTCCCTTTTGCTCATCTTGGCTAATCTAATAAGTGTGAGGTGATATCTCATTGTTGTTTAAATTTGCATTTCTCTAATGAATAATGATTTGGAGCATTTTTTCATGTGATTATATATAGCTTTAATTTCTTCATTTGAAAACTGTTCATATCCTTTGACCATTTATCAATTAAGGAATGACTTGCAATATAAATTTGACTCAATTCTCTATATATTTTAGAAATGAATCCTTTATCAAAACTCCTAGTTGTGAAGTTTATTTCCCAGCTTTCTGCTTTCCTTCTAATTTTGGCAGCATTAATTTTATTGCAAAGCCTTTTAATTTAATATAGTCACAATAAATCATTTTGTAGTTTATGGTATACTCTAACTCTTGTTTGGTCACAAATTTATCCCATTTCTAAAAATCTGATGGGTAATTTCTTTGTCTTGTAGCCCTTTATGTCTAAATCCTGAACCCATTTTGACCTTATTTTGGTATAGGGTGTGAATTGTGGGTCTATGCCTAGTTTTTGTCATACTGGTAAGTTTTCCTAACAATTTTTGTCAAATTGTGAGTTCTTATCCCAGAAACTGATATCTTTGGGTTTGTCAAATAGTAGATTGCTGTAGGTATTTAATGCAGTTTCTTTTGAATGTATCCTAATCCACTGATTCATTACTCTTTTTCTTGACCTGTACCAGGCAGTTTTGATGACTGCTATTTTATAGTATAGTTTTACATGTGATAGAGCTAGACTACCTTCCTTTACATTTTTTTCTCAACAGTTCTCTTGCTATTCTTGCCCTTTTGTTACTCCAGATTAATTTTGTTATTGTGTTTTTCTAGCCTGGTAAACTAGTTATTTGGTAGTTTGATTGGTATGGCACTGAATAGGTAATTTAATTTGGGTAGAATTGTCATTTTTATTATATTAGCCCAAACTGATCATGAGCATTTGACATTTTCCAATTATTTAGATCTGACTTTATTTGGGTGAGGTACTTTGGTCAATTTTTCATAATTTTCCTGTGTGACTCTCATTTCTTTTTTCCAGTTTTCTTCTTCCTCTATTCTTTGGTTTTTAAATTATTTTCTAAGTTTTTCTATGAAGTTTTTGATTTGAGCCCAATTCATAGACTCCTTTGAGACTTCCCATGTAGATGATTTGTCACTGTTTTCTCCTGAGATGGCTTTTTTATCTTCTCTATCTGCAAATAAATAAACAAATAAACAATAGATAAATAGATAAATGAATGAATGAATAAATAATTAAATAAATAACTTTCTATGGTTCTCTTTTAGGGTTTTTTTTTGGCCCATTTTGATTATTGAGTCCTGCTCCTGGGTATAGGGAGTATAATCATGACTTTTTTTGTGCAGGGTCAGTGGTCTGAATCATGTGCAGGGGCTTATCACTATTGTACAGGGGCCTATGCTGCCCAGGTGTTACCTATGCAGAAATTTGTTCTTTCCTTTATGTCTGGGCTCTGTTTATGCAGTGGTTTGTTCCCAACCAGTTCTGTCTTTTGCCCAGTGTTCCCAAGGTTCAGACTTTGTAGTTGCCTTGCTAACTACTAAGACTCAGGTTTCATTATGGCTAAAAGCTTCGCACTGGTTTTTCTACTCTCTTGTCTACCTGAATTTTACTTCCCCCTTTCCCCCAAAGAGATAAACCTTCACTGCACATCCTCCATGATGTTTACATTTGAAAACTTGTTTCAGTATTTTTTGGTGGGATCTGTAGCTTTAATCTGTAGCTTTCATTTAATGTCAGTAGGGTAAAGTTTTGGGAGCATACTAGCTTCATGCTGGCATCTTGACTCCACCCTGGATGGCTCTTCTTGCTTTTTTAATAGAGAGAACTTGCATGGCATAATGAATGAAGATTCAATTTCAAAACCAGAAGACCTGTGTTAAAATCTGGTTTTGATAGGTTATCTAATTGATTTAACTTCTCATTTCTCTATATAGTTGTTTATGAAAATAAATTGTGAAAGTGTCAGCTTATATTAGTAAGATACATTTTCCTCATTCATGATTAACCTATAGCAGTAAAATTACACATCCAATCTCTACTCCTTTCCTACAGATTTATTCAAAGTTATCTCTAATGAGGTTTTCTATACTCCAATATTCCATATGTCTTTTCATGCTTCTTCATCTTCATTCTTTATTTTGGCATGTATAGACTTTCCTTCCTCCTCTTGCTTATTTATTTATTTATTTATTTATTTAAATGAATAATTTCTAGTTACATGCAAAGATACTTTTCAGCAGTCATGTTTTTGTAAGCTTTTGAGTTCCACATTTTTCCAACATCCTTCCTTCCCATACCACTTCCTATGGCAGCAAACAATCTGATAGAGGTTATCACCAATGTACAGGGGCTTGTCACTGACCATGATATTGCCTATGCTGCCCAGGTGTTACCTATGCAGAAATTTGTAAAATCAAATTTAACTTATTTTTATACTAGCCACCCTGAAAGAAGAAATAGAATTGAGGGGAAAAACATGAGAAAGAAAGAAAAATTTAAAAGAAGTTTTAAAAAATGAATGTAGTGGATTTTGGTCTGCATTTGGATCCATAGATTTTCTCTGAATGTGGAAGACATTTTCCTTAACAGGATTGTCCTTGATCACTGATCTGCTGAGAGGAGTTGCATCCATAATAGTTGATCATCTCATGTTGTGAGCTGTTAAGTATGCATACTGTCCTCCTAGGTCTGCTCATTTCATTCAGTTTAAGTTCATGTAAGTCTCTCCATACTTTTCTGAAATCAGGCCACTCATGATTACTTACAGAACAATAGTGCTCTATAATATTCATGAACATAGCTTGTTCAGTCATTCCACAATTTATGAACATCCCCCAATTCTTTGCCACTACAAAAAAGAACCACTATAAATATCTTTGTACGTATGTGTTTTCCGCCTTTTTCAGATCTCTTTTAGATATAGACCTAGTAGTTCTTGGATGAAATAGTTTGTGCAATTTTATTGCCCTTTCGACATAATTCCAAGTTGCTTTCCAGAATGGTTGCATCAATTCACAACTCCACCACAATGCATTAGAGTCTCAATTTTCCCACATCTTCTCCAACTCTGAACATTTTCCTTCTTTGTCATTTTTGTCATTCTGATAGGTGTGAAGTATTATATCAGAATTGTTTTTATGAACATTTTTCTAATCAATATTGATTTGAAACATTTTTTCATATGACCATAGGTAGCTTTAATTTCTTCATCTGAAAACTATCTGTTCATATCCTTTGATCATTTATTAATTGAAATATGACTTATATTCTTATAAATTTGACTACTTCTCTATATATTTTAGAAATTAAGTCCTTTGTCAGAAACAATGGCTATAAACATTTCTTCCCATCTTTATTCCTTCTAAACTTGGTAGCATTGGTTTTATTTGTACAAAATCTTTTTAATTTAATGTAGTCAAAATTATCTATTTTGCAATGTATTGTCCTCTCTATCTCTTATTTGGACATAAAATTCTCCCCTCTCCATGTATGACAGATAGCTTTTTTTTTATCTTTTAACTGGTCTTTATGTTAAATCTTATTCCCTCATTTTGACCTTATTTTGGTTTAGGCTATGAGATATGGGTCTATATCTAGTTTTTACCATACTATTTTCTAATTTCTTTTTTGTCCAGTAATGATTTCTAATCCCAGAAGCTAGTCTGAATTTATCAAATAATCTATTACCATAGTCTTTTACTAAAGTTTCTTTTCTACCTAATCTATTCCACTCATCCACTTCTCTACTTCTTAGTATCACATAGTTTTGATGATTGCTTCTTTATAATATTGTTTTAGATCTGATATAGATCACCTTCTTTTGCAATTTTTTATTAATTGCCTTCATATACTTGACCTTTTGCTCCTTTAGATGAATTTTGTTACCATTTATTGTAGTTTTCAAAAAATAATTTTTACTAGATTCATTGGTATGGCATTCAATACATAATTTAATTTAGGCAGAATTGTCATTTTTATTATATTAGCTTGAGATTTTCCCAGTTGTGCAGATCTGACTGAATTTGTATGAAAAGAGTTTTGCAATTGTGTTCATATAGTTTCTGGGTAGATTCCCAAGTATTTTATGTTATCTATATTTGCTTTCCGTGGAATTTCTCTTTTTACATCTCACTGTTGAGCTTGGTTAGAAAAACTGATGATTTATTTGGTTTAGTTTATTTTCTAAACTATGCTAAAGTTGCTAATTAATTCAAATATATTTTCAGTTAATTTCTGGAATTCTCTAAGTACTCTCATATCATCTACAAAAAGGGAGACTTTTGTTCATCATTGACTATTTTTATTACTCACTTTCTTTTTCTTCTCTTAATGCTAAAGTTAACATTTCTAATACAATATTGAATAATAGTGGTGCTAATGGACTTCCTTGTTTCACACTTGATTGTTTCCAATACATATATGCTTGTAGATCATTTTAGAAAGATACTGATTATCATTTCAGGAAATACTCCATTTATTACTACACTCTCTAGTGTTTTTAATAAGAATTGGTACTTTATTTTGCCAAGGGCCTTTTCATATTATATATATATATATATATATATATATATATATATATATATATATATATATGAGATTTCTATTAATTTTGTTGTTGATATAGTCAATTAGGCTGATTGTTTTCCTAATATTAAATCATCCCTACAAATCTGGTATAAATTCTGCCTTATCATAGTATATTATCCTAGTGATAACTTGCTTTGACCTCTTTGCTAAAATTTTATTAAACATTTTTACTTTAATATTCATTAGGAAGATTGGTCTAGAATTTTCTTTGTTACTGGTTTAAGTATTAGCACCATGTTGGTGTCATAAAAGGAATCTGATAGAACTCCTACTATTTTTCAAATAGTTTATAAAGAATTGGAATTAATAAATGTTTGATTAAATTCACTTCTAAATCAATATAGACCTAGATATTTTTTTCTTAGGGAGTTTATTGATGGATACTTCAATTTCTTTTTTCAAAAATGGGCTTATTTAAACATTTTATTTCCTCTTATTTTAATTTGGCAGTTTATATTTTTGTAAATTTTCATCCATTTCACCTGTAATGTCAGATATGTTGGCATACAATAGGGCAAAATAGCTCTGAATCATTATTGTAATTTCCTCATCATTAGTGATGAGTTCACCCTTTTCATTTTTGATACTGGCAATTTGATTTCCTTATTTCTTATTTTTAATCAAAGTAATCAAATATTTGTCTATTTTTTTTAACCATAAAACTAACTCAGTAGGGGCAGCTAGGTGGCACAGTGGAAAGAGAGTACTGATCCTGGAGTCAGGAGTACCTGAGTTCAAATCCAGTCTAAGATATTTAATAATTACCTGGCTGTGTGGCCTTGGACAAGTCACTTAAACCCATTGCCTTGCAAAAAACCTATAAAAAGACCGAACCCTAACAGTATTATTTAATTAGTTCAACAGGTTTCTTTTAATTTTATTAACTTCTCTTTTGATTTTCAGAATTTCTAATTTGTTATTAAACTGTATTAAATTGTTATTAATTTGTTCTTTTCTAGCCTTTTTTAGTTGAAAAAGTAATTCCTTAATCTCCTCTGTTTTCATTTAATTCACATAAGCATTTAGAGATATGAAATTGCTTCTAATAACTGCTTTTTCTGTGTCCCACAAGTTTTGGTATGATGTCTTATCATTGTCATTGTCTTATATGAAATTGTTAATTATTTTCATTATTTGTTGTTTGAGTCACTCATTATTTAAAATTAGATTATTTAGCTTCCAAATAATTTTTACTTTATCTTTCCATTGCTCTTTATTTCCTGTAATATTTATTGCATATGACCTAAAAAGTATTCATTTAATATTTCTGCCTTTCTTCATAAATTGGCTAAGACTAGATCAAATTTTGTGTAGTACCATGAATTGCAATGTAGAAGGTAGATTTCTTTCTATTCCCATTCATTTTTCTCCAGAAGTCTATCATATTTAACTTTTTAAAAATTCTATTCACCTTCTTCACTTTCTTCTTTATGGTTAGATTTATCTATTTCTGAGAGAGGGAAGTTGAGGTCCTCCATTAATATAGCTTTGCTATCAATATATTCCTATAACTCATTTGATTTCTCATATAACAATTTGGATGTTACAATAATTGGTGCATACATGTTTAACATTGATATTATTTCATTGCTAACTGTACCTTTTTGGAGATGATCTAATTTCCTTCCTTATACCTTTTAATTAGATCAATTTTTGCTTTTGCTTTGGCTGCAGTTAGAAATTCTACCTCTGCTTTTTTACTTCAGTTGAAGCATAATATATTTTGCTCTAATCTTTTATCTTTAGCCTGTGTGTATCTGTGTGTTTCAAATGTGTTTCTTGTGAACAACATATTGTAGGATTTTGGTTTTTAATCCATTCTGTTATCTGTTTTATTCACAGTTAAAATTACTCTGTGTTTTCTTCCATCTTCTCTTCCCTCTTTATACCTTTAACTTTCTTTCCCCCTTATTCTTCCACAGTAGTGTTTTGTTTTTGAATGCTGCTTCCTTCAATCTACACTCCATTTCATCACCTCACTTTCCTTTTCTCCTTTCTTTCCACTTTTATTATCTTTTTTTGCTTTTGCTTTTACTTTTTTTCTCTCTGTTTTGTTGTCCCCTTTCTTTCCACTTTCACATCCTGCTTCCCTGAAGGTTAGAATAATGTTTTTTAGGTTTTTGCAAGGGAAATTGGGTTAAGTGGCTTGCCCAAGGTCACACAACTAGGCAATTATTAAGTTTCTGAGGGAAGTTTTGAACACAGGTACTCCTGACTCTAGGGCCGGTGTTCTATTCACTGCACCACCTAGCTGCCTCTAGAAAAAAAAAATTCTAAATGCAGATAGATATGTATGTCATTCCATCTTTGACACAAATCTGATGAGAGTAAGATTTACTCAGTGCTTCCATCTTCCATTCCCCCCCCCTCCTATATTAGGTCCTTGTGCTGATTCATGTGATGTTATTTATACTTTAATACCTCCTCCTTCTTCTCCAAGCATATTGCTCTTTTTTCCTGTGACCTAATTATTTTATAGATACCTTGGTCCACTGTCTCTATCAAAGCTTACTCCTTTCAACTGTTGTGATAGAACATTTTAATTATCAAGAATATAAGCATCTTTATATCATAATCAATTTATACCCATCCACATTTTCCAATTATACTTCCTCCAACTATCCAAATAGAAATACAGTCCTCAAGAGTTAAACATTTGATCACATCACAGTCAATTTCTACACTTATATTTTGTCAACATTTTCTTCTTTCCTTGAAAGTAATGTAATTCTCAAAAATTATGAGTATTGTCTTCCTATATAGGGATGTAGATAATTTAGCTTTATTGACTAACATTTTCCCCCTTTCCATTTACCCTCTCCATTTACTGAGTCTTGTATTTAAAGATTAAACTTTTTATTCAGTTCTGGTCTGTTCAGTAAATTTAACCATTTTCTATTTCATTGAAAGTTCATCTTTCCCCACTTGAAAGAATATATTGAATTTTTCATAGGAGTTGATTTTTTGGTTGTAATCCAAGATCCATTGCCTATTGGAATATCATATCCCAAGCCCTCCCTTCCTTGAAACTGATAAGTTTGAAAAATACTGAATTGTAATTCCCTGATATTTAAATTACTTTTTTGACTGCTAGTAGTATTTTATCTTTTAGCTGAGAATTCTGAAATCTAGCTATAATATTCCTTGGAAATTTTATTTTGGAGTCTTTTTCTGGGAGTGTTCAATGAATTCTTTCAAGGATTATTTTATGTCCTTGTTCTAGGATATTGGGGCAGTTTTCTCTGATAAATTCATGCAGGATGTTGTCCAGACACTTTTTAGATTGTGGTTTTCAGGTAGTCCAATAAATCATAAGTTATTACTCTCCTGGACCTATTGTTGTTCATATTTCCTAAGAGGTATTTTACATTTTCTTCTATTTTTTCAACCTTTTGGTTTTGTTTGTGTCTTGGTGTCTCATAGAGCCATTCATTTCCATTTGTCCAATTCTGTTTTTTGAGTTTTCCAAGTGGTTAATTTTGCTTTTAGATGGCTTACTTTCTTTTTCCAGTGGGTCAAATTTACTTTTCAAATTATTGTTTTCTTCAGTCAATTTTCATAATTCCCCTGCTCTTTTTGAGCAAGAGATATTTTTTTAGGTTTTTGCAAGGCAAATGGGGTTAAGTGGCTTGCCCAAGATCACACAGCTAGGTAATTATTAAGTGTCTGAGACCAGATTTGAACCCAGGTACTCCTGACTCCAAGGCCAGTGCTTTATCCACTACGCCACCTAACCACCCCAAGAGATATTTTTTTAAAAAAAGTATTTGACACCAATTCATAAATCCCTCTGACCCTTCTTTTATAGACATTTTGTCACTGCTTTCCCCTTCTGTGATGGCATTTTTCTCCTCCTTATCAGTATAGTAGCTATCAATGGTTAATGGGTTTTTTTTTTGTTTGTTTTTGCACATTTAATAGTTGAGTTCTATTCCTGTGGTACAGGTTGTATAGTCTGCGGGCCAAGAGTCTGTAATTTGCTCCCTTTACTGCCCTAGCTCAATGCTTTACCAGTGTTCTGGGGCTTGATTATTGCTTTCTGAGCTGTGCTTTAGACCATCATTGCTGGCCTGCAGACCTGGAACCACCCTGAGACCTGAGTCACATCGGGAACTGAACTGCACTATGGCTAAGACAGTGCCTCTGGCTGGCTTTCCAGCTCTCCCATCTGCAGTAGGCTACAGAACAGTTTTACTCAGATTAAAAAGACATTTTCCTGAAGTTCCTCCAAGATACCTCATTGAAAAGTTCTTTCACTGTTTGATTACTTTTTTTTGGTGAGAGGTATCCTTTAACTGTAGGATCTTTTTAGAGGCTTCATTCAAAATTATTTTGTTTAAGGAAAAAGCTCTAGGAGGTTCTTAGATTCATGCCACCATTTTAGCTCCCTTTTCATGTTTATCATTAATATTGAGATAATCAAAGCAATTTTTCTTTTGCTCATCCAAATTCCTTCCATATTCTAAATATATTGCATTTCATAGAATTGAAAAGTTGATGTATGAATGAAATAAATGAATTTATTATAACTTTTTTGAAAACCTTTATTCTTTGCTTAGTTAAAACATATTTTATCTCTTCTCTCTATTGTGAAATGTAGTTAATTTCATTTTATTCTGTTTGTTTTTTTTTCAAATGATGTGACCTTAATATTTTGGCTTCATATTGTTTATGGTATTGCTTTAAGCTAATTTCAACCAAGCTACCTTTCATTTTTTCCATATTATTATTTTGTAGGGAATGCTTTCCCAACTACTTCATGTAACAGTGTTATTAAATTATATTCTGTCTGATTCTTAGTTATCTAAATTATCCTAATGACCTGTTTTTCAATTTTTTGAACTCAGATCAGTTAATTGCCCTTATTGATGACTTACACTATAATTCAAGTTCTGGAAGTTTATTCATTCATATTTTTCATTATTTCACAGATTCTAAAACTTTAAATCCCTAAGTAGATTTATCAATGTTTAATTTGATCTAGCATTATATGATTTTTTGGACTCATTTTGTATCTATTTACTGAAGGCAACTTTTTTTTTTTTACTTTTTAATATTGATCCTGGATTCTAAAATTGCTTTCTTAGATTAGTTTAGTAAAGTACTTTTATCCCTAAACTTTTAGAAATTATTTCTATAGAATAGGTATAATATCTCTTCAAACATTGAATAGAATTTTATTGCCATCAGGACAAGGTTTCTCACCCCACCACCATGATTTAAGAGTTCCTTCATAGATAATTTCATTTCTTTTTCTGTTATTTAGTTGATTGAGAGATCCATTAGGATGGCTTTAAACAGCAAGTTTAGTGCCTGGGAGGCCAGTGGTACTCTTGATCAAAGCAGTAAAGTTTGGAAGATGGGATGGTTTGAAATGGGGGAACTTAATAAATTCAGTCTGGGTTTGTTGAGTTTTTTGAGTTTGGGCATGAGGCATTAGGCATGAGACATGACTCTGACAAAAGTTGTTGATACCAATTTGTCCAGGTTGTCAAAGTCCATGATTACTTGTCAATATTCGTTTTCTAACCCAATCTACAAAGACTAAATAATTGGATACATCTGTCTCAAAGATGGCTGAATGATTCAGGTCTAAAAACCATGACATGGAGAAATAGATGCTGTTCTTGATGATAAGCTATGCTTTACAGATAAATAAGAGTCTGAAATTTGAAGAGAGATCCAAATTCATTTTGAAGCTAAAGTTTTAGCAAAAATGATTTTCAAGAACTTAGTCAAAATGAGTTGATTTAAAATTTATTGTTTATGTTATCACTTCTAATTTTAGACGTTTTTCTCTAGTCAAGATATAGACACAAATGAAAGGTTCCAATATGATAGATTAATTGGTAATTTATAAATTAAGCTTCTAATCTAATTTTAATTGCCATAAATCCAAGATAGTGTGCCAGAAAGAATATAATACTAGAGGTTATGACCTGGGGAAAGTACCTGAATTACTCTGTGCCTCAATTTACTCAATTATAAAATGAAAAATCATGGAAATTAAAGTTAGATCTAGAAGAGACACTAAATATCATCAGGTTTATTTCTTACATTTTACCATTGAAGTAAGATATATCATATTTAATTGATTTCCTTAGGGTCACATAGTCAGTGAGTTTTAAGCAGTAGTTGGAATTTGAACCTAGGTTGGTCTGACTCCAAGTGCACTGCCATCCTACCTCACCAAGGCTGCATGTACTACAAGATTTTAAAAGATTTTTTCAACTCTATGGAAAAATAGAATAATATGTCATCTTCACTAATAGTCCATATAGAATAAAAATCAATATATTAAACTCATTGATATAACAAAATATTCTTTTAAAAAAGGTATTCATATTCACATGCCAGTCCTATTAAAAATCATCATAGATAGAACCTCATCAGTAAGACAAAAGATCAAAAATTGAAATTTTTATGTAAATTATTTCATATACATTCTTTCTGAAAATCTGGTAAATATACCTCTTTATCCTAATCTAAGTTTATGAGATAAATTATAAGTATTGTTCATAATAAAAAAGATGGTCTATTTTGCATATTAACCATATTTTCTGATTCATTTTTATTTGGCAGTAGCATCAGGAAATATGGATAGAGCATATCTGAATGATAATGTAAATCAATGAGAAAGGAGAATTCAATTTACAGCAAATCAAATTATAAGCAGCTTTTCAGGGATATATTTATTGTGTAGAATGAGGAGAATGCAATTATATTCTAAAGAAACTCCAAAGATTATTTGTTAGAGGTTCTTTATAATGCCTATCAGAGGTTATTTTATTTTATTTTTTGTTATCGACAAAATTTAAAATAGACTTGGAGATATGAATGTAAGATGGAAGAATAGTTACTTTTTGCAAACCTTACCAACCTAAAACCCTAAAAAATGTGCCATATGCAGTTTAATTAAAGCTAAACCCAAAAGATAAGAACCATAGTTAAAGTAAAGCCTATGAGACAACTTTGTACAACTGTACAACTCATAGCTTCCATCAACATGCCACATAATGAACAAAGCTGATGTTAAAAACCTCACAAAATTGTGATGTTGGCTAGTTGTGAAGGTCCCCTATCAGGTCTCATGTGACTCAGATGGAAGTCCAGTCCCTAATCTACCCAAAACAGCAGGTACCAATTCCACCTAGCCACGCAAAAAGAAGAGGTTGAGGAATGGGAAGGCAGGCAGGGACAGAGCTGGCTAGAAGGGAAAGAGCTAGTATAATTAGGGAAAGGGGATTAGACACTTAGAAGGTCCATCATGTCCCTTCAGAGTTTATTCTGAAGAGGTTCTGTAGTCAGGATCCTACAATCTCCAACTTTAGGAGACTGAGAAAATCTAGCATAAAATAACTGTAGCAATGGAAAGGGAATCCTCTAAAGAAGAGAAGGGAAAACAGAGATACATTAACTAAGAAAAGAAAAGATATAAGATATCCATTTCCAAGTAAGAAAGACTGCATGTAAATTTTGATCATGTTAATAAACCAATAGAAAATTTCTTATAAATAGTAGTGAAATGAATACAAATGAGAAAAAGAGACCAATCTCAAGGGATAACTATGATATTATGAAGAAAAGTACACCCAAAATCGTGATGGAAGAAAAGTCTGAAGACTTTGCCAAGATTGTGAAACAAGAGCAAGAAATTCCTTAATGGTTTGAAGAGCAAATGTAACTTTTAAAAAAGGTATGACATTGAAAAAATGTAAAGACTAGCAGACTGCCTTCTGTGGGGGTTGGGAGGAGAGAAGCAAGATTAGGGGGGAATTGTAAAATTCAAAATAAATAAAATCTTTCTTTTATAAAAAAAGATATGAGGAAAGATGTTAGGTTAGATACCAGAGTACCAATTGTAAAAATCAAATAATGTAAATTGTAGGACAGGAAAAAATATGAAGGACACTGAAAGAAATAATGAAAAATTTATAACAAAATATGAAAATTGAAGACAAATTGAGAGAAAAGAAATTTTCAAGGAACATGTATTCTTCATAAGGCTAAGTGACTAGATATGATCTAGAGAGATAATTTAAGGCTCATAGCCCTTCCAGAAATTCATGGGTCATAAAACTGACAGCACTATACTACAGGAAGTAATATTCTGCACAATTTTGAGTACAAATCAAATATTTATTGATCGAATTCACAAATTGACATTAAAGAAATATCAAATGTTTAAACTTCAAATTTTAATATAAAATTTCATAACAGTAGTTAAAAGACAAACTGCAATTTTTTTCTGGCATCCTAGAAAAAGACTTCCATCTAGGAAGGAATTCTGGATTGGATATTCTAGCCACTTACTCATTTTTAGACTTTTTTATCCACTTTACTCTCTTTACTCTAGGCAATTTTATTATTCATTAATGAAAGTGCTGACCCTAGAGACTGGAAGACTTGAGTTCAAATCAAACCTTGAACATTTACTAGCTGTGTTTCTGGGCAAATCTTTAACTTCAGTTTCCTTATTTGTAAAATAAGGATGATTATAATACTGACAGCACCAACTTACTGTGAGGATGTTTAAAAAATGTTTGTGAAATGTAAGACTGGTACATAATAATCATTATATAAATGATAGCTATTGCTATTATTAACTCCTCAGGGATCTTTATTGGCTCCTGAACCCCTTCTTTCTACATAACTCTAGTGGCATCTCAAGACTAATTCCTTGGTCTTTTCTCTTTTTTCTAATTTTCAAATTTATTTATTTGTTTAGTTTTCCAGTTATATGAAAAGTAATTTTCAACATTAATTTTTTTGTAAAATTTTCATCGTCCAACACTTCTCTTCCCCTCCCTAAGATGCAAGTAGTCTGATATAGGCTATACATGCACAATCATGATGCACACATTTTTGATATTCATAATATTGTGAGAGAAGAATCAAAACAAAGTGGGGAAAACTTTGAGAAAGAAAGGAACCAAACAAAAATAACTTAAAAATGAAAATAGTGTGCTTTGATCTGCATTCAGACTCCATTGTTCTTTTTCTATATGTGGATGGCATTTTCCATTCAAGTGTTTTAGAATTGACTTTGTTCACTGTTTTGCTGAGAAGATCTAAATCAATCATAGTTTTTCATCACACAATGTTGCTATTGCTTTGTCCAATGTTGTCCTGGTTCTGCTCAATTTACTCAGCATCATTTTGTGTAAATCTTTCCAGATTTTTAAGAAATATATCTGATCATCATTTCTTATAGAATAATAATATTCCATTATATTCATATAACACAACTAGTTCAGTCATTCCCCAATTAATTGATTCTCCCTCCTCAATTTCAAATTCTTTGCCACCTCAAAAAGAACTGCTATGAATAGGTGAGTCTTTCACTTTTTATGATATCTTTGAGATACAGATCTAGTAGTGGTATTGCTGGATCAAAGAATATGCACAGTTTTATAAACTTTTAACCATAGTTCCAAATTGTTTTCAAAACTGGTTGGATTAGTTCTCAGCTTCAACAGTAGTGATTAATAACTTCCTGGTGCTTTACTTTTTATTTCTCTGCCCCATTTAATCTGGTGAATTAATCAGCTCAAAAAGAATAATCATCACTATGCAGATTTCTTTTAAAAATAATCATCCTATGTATTATTATTCTGTAAGAAATCATGAACAGGAAGACAAGATGGCAGCATGAAGGCAGCATTTCCCAGAAACTCCCTCCTCCCCAAAATTCCAAAAGCCATCAAATTATGACACTAGCCAAATTTATAGGGGCAGAACCTGCAGGAAGACTGAGTGATTCTTTTTCCCAGGGCAAGATAACTTAGAAGTTCCACAGGAAAGGTGTGCTTCACCAGGACCATGGGTTGAGAAAAAACCCCAGCTGCAGCTCAGCACAGCACAGCCCAGCCCAACCCACCCCAGGGATCATTGGGAAAAGCTTGAAGGGGAAGTGAGAGAACTCTGCTGCACCAGAATGAGTATGGAGTGAGGAGCACTGGCCTCAGAGCAGTCCTGCAATGAGAACTTGCAGCAGGAATCTGGGGAAACCAGCATGCACATCCAGAGCACAGCCCACAGATGGTAAGGGGGTCAGGGAGACTGCAGAAATCTCTCTGCTCTCCCTGGAGCAGGATTCTGCTGTTTTCCCAGACTCAGATTGAGGTTGCAATTTAGCCTTCTATATTAAGATAGCAGGGACCCTCCTCACAGCTCCAGGGCAGAGGGAAGTGCCTATGGTCATCTATGTATTAAAACACAGGCAAGAGAATATAAGACTTTGAAGGAATAAAGATCCCAGGGGTTGTCCCAAAAAAAAACCCAAAGTGGGTGTCCCAATAATACTAAAAAGCTCAGGAAGCACCCCAAAACTAGTCACAGGATGGAGAAATGAGTAAACAGAGAAAAGTAGGAATGCCATTGAGAAATTCTTTGTCAATGATCCCAAGAAAGCTGAAAATACTCATTCTGAAGATGAGGAAGTAGAAGCTTCTGCATCTAAAGACTCCAAGAAAAATGGAAGTTGGGCTCAGGCTATGATAGAGCTCAAAGATTTTGAAAATCAAGTAAGGGTGATAGAGGAAAAACTGGGAAAAGAAAAGAGAGAGAGATGCAGGAAAAACATGAAAATGAATTCAGCAGCTTAGTCAAGGAGATCCAAAAAAATGCTGAAGAAAAATAGCATGTTAAAAACCAGCACAGGTCAAATGGATAAAAGAGTTCAAAAAGTTATTGAGGAGAAGAATGCTTTAAAAAGTAGAATTAGCCAGATGGAAAAGAAGATAATAAAACTCTCTGAGGAAAACAAGTAAAACAAACCCTTCAGTGGAGCTAAAGGAAGCTAATGACTTTACAAGAAGTCAAGACATAATACTTCAACAACAAAAGAATGAAAAATTAGAAGGAAATGTGAAACATCTCTTTGAAAAAAACAACTGATCTGGAAAACAGATTCAGGAAAGATAATTTAAAATTATTGGGATACCTGAAAGTCATGATTAGGAAAAGATTCTTGACCTCATTTTTAAAGAAATCCTACAAGAAAATTGCCCTGATATCCTAGAAGCAGAGGGCAAATTAGAAATTGAGACACTCTACCCATCTCCCCCAGAAAGAGATCCAAAAAAAAAAAAAACAACCCAGAGGAACATTATAGCCAAGTTCCAGGACTCCCAAGTGAAAGAGAAAAATATTTCAAGCAGCCAGAAGGACGCAATTCAAATATTTTGGAGCTGTAGTCAGGATCACATAGGACTTAGCAGCAAATACATTAAGGGCTCATAGGGCTTGGAATATAATATTCCTGGAGGCAAAATGCTTTGGAATGCACCCAAGAATCAAATACCCAGCAAAACTGGACATCCTTTTCCAGGGAAAAGATAGACTTTCAATGAACCAGGGGAATTTCAAATGTTCCCATTGAAATGACCAGAGCTGAACAGAATGTTTGACCTTCAAATCCAAGACTTGGGAAGGCATAGAGAGCCAGGGAGAAGGGTAAAATATGAGGGACTTAATGATGATGAACTGCAGGCATTCCTGCATAGAAAAATGATACTGATAATACTCATATGAACCTTCTCTTTTAAAAGAGCAGGTAGAAGGAGTTTTTATAGAAGAACCATAGAAGAGAGCTGAATTTGAAGATATAATATATTGTAAAAATGGAGACAATGGCTAAATGGGAACTTCACGGGAAGCAAGAGAAAGAAGAGGTGGAATAGGCTAAGATATTTTTTATAAAAGCTATATATATGTATATGTGTGTATATATATATATATATATATATATATATATCGGTATGTATGTATATAACAAAGAGCTTTTGCAATGATATGGAAGGGGGGGAAGATGAGGGGGAATGAGGGAACCTTCACTCTCATCAGAAATGACTCAGAGAGGAAACAGCATACACACTCAACAGGGTAGAGACATCTAGATTAAAAAAAGAGAAAAAGGGGAAAGGGGGAAGGTGGGGATGTGGATGATTGGGGAGAGGGTGGATCATGGGAGAGAATAGTCAAATATAACACATTTTTTTTACTTCTTGCAAGGGGCTGGGATTGGGTTGCCTGTCCACGACCATGGGGCTGGGTCTTTTCTGGGTCTCATGGGTGGTATGTGGGTTCAAGGACTCTTGGCCCCAGGTCCAGTGATCAGTCTGCCTTACCACTCAGATACCCCACAGCACATTTTAGAAGAGGGACAGAGTGAAAGGAGAGAGAAAATATAATATATGGTAGTGGGAAGTAATGGAAGGAGGGAATTACAATAACCAATAGAAAAAATATGGAAAAATATGGAAGTAACTTTTATGATGGACTTATCTTAAAAAAATGTGATACACTTGAGACAGAGCTGATGGTATCAGAACACAGATTGAAAGACATTTTTTTCTCTTCCCTTTACTTTACTTCTTATGAGGGTATATATATATATATATATATATATATATATATATATATATATATATATATATATGTATATATTAGGATTTTGCTAGGCAATGGGTTTAAGTGGCTTGCCCAAGGTCACACAGCTAGGTAATTATTAAGTGTCTGAGACCAGATTGGAACCCAGGTACTTCTGACTCCAGGGCCGGTGCTTTATCCACTGTGCCACCTAGCAGCCCCAAAGGTCTATAATTCTTGGGGAAGGGGCTATTATATTTACTCTTAAACAAGAATATTTTAGTAATATATAAAAAACATCACTTGTACAAATATAGTCATAGCAGTTCTGTTCATGGTGGCAAAGAATTGGGAATTGGGTAAATGTCCTTCAATTGGGGAATGGCTTAGCACAATGTGGTATATGTATGTGATGGAACACTATAGTTCTATTAGAAGCCAGGAGGGAAATTCAGTGAAGCCCAGAAAGATTTGCATGGACTGATGCTGAGTGAAATGAGCAGAACCAAAGGAACACTGTGCACTCTAGCAGCAACATGGGGCTGATAACCCACCTGGATGGACTGGCTCATTCCATTAGTGCTACAATCTCAGGCACAATACTTTTCTTCATTAAGGGATATAATTTTTCTCTCATCACATTCAACTTTGATCAATGTATACAAGGTAAATACTAACAGACTACCTTCTGTGGGGGGTGGGGGGGAGGGAAGCAAGATTAGGGGAAAATTGTAAAAAGTTCAAAACAAAATAAAAAAGATCATAGGAAAAAAGAAATCTGGAGCAGCTAGTTGGCACAGTGGATAGAGTACCAGCCTTGGAGTCAGGAGTACCTGAGTTCCAATCTGGCCTTAGACACTTAATAATTACCTAGCTGTGTGGCCTTGGGCAAGCCACTTAACTCCATTGCTTTGCAAAAATCTAAAAAAAAAGTTGAAAAAAGAAATCATGAACAAAGGAATTCCAGAAGAGTTTGAGAAGACCTACATGATGCTTAATTGATATTAATAAAATGAACAGAACTAGGAGAACTTTGTACATATTTACAAGAACCATTGTGATGATCGACCATAACTGACTTGGCTCTCTTTAACTGTAAAGGGATCAAAGACAATTCTAAATGATTTGTGATGGAAAATACCATCCACATACAAAGAAAGGGCTATGGAATGTGAATGTAGACTAAAACATATGATTTTCCATTTTTAAAATTTGTTTTATGCTTTGTATTTTTCATCCTGTCATGGTTTTCTCCCCTTTTATTCCGAATCATCATTCATAACATGATAATGTGGAAATTGATCAGTTAGGTAGGTAGTGCTGTGAATAGAGCACTGGTCCTGGAGTCAGGAGGATCTGAGTTCAAATGAAGTCTCAAACACTTGACACTTCCTAGCTATGTGACTCTGGGCAAGTCATTTAAGGTTGATTGGATCATGCCCAGGGCCATCTCCAGTTGTCCTGAGCCATATCTGGTCACTGGACCCAGCTAATTCTGGGGGAGAAAGTAAAATTGATGACTTAGCACATTACAAACCTCACTCAAATTCAATTCATTGCTTATCATTACATCACCTCCCTGAGTAATGGACAAACAGCAAGAATAATATCAATAAAGAAACAACTTAGTTCTATATGTATAAACTTTGTTGGATTATTTCTTACTTTTAAGGGGAGAGAGGAGACAGAGGAGGTGAAAAATGTGGAACTCAGAATCTTACTAAATGATTTTAAAAGCCATCTTTGCATATAGCTGGTAAAAGAAATACATGATTTAATAAATTTATATTACAAAAGAATACTTTCATCCATTCAGGTAGAGAATCTTCATGTGCTCACTCAAATCCTCACTCTTCCTTGATCTACAGATTAACCATTTGCCAAATTTTACTTTCTTTTTTGGATCTCCTATGTATATTCTCTTATATGTATATTCTTCTCTTGTCAACATTACCACTCTAATGCAAGCTGTCATTACCTCTCAAAATAAAATGTGGGATCTTAATATATCCTTCCTTGTCTATTCTAATCTATCTTCTACAAAACTACCAAAGAATTTGTATAGATCTGTTCATATTACAAACCCTTGCCTTTCTCAATAAAGTTCAATGATTCCCTATTATGTGTAAGATCAAATGTAAGCTATTATCAAAATGATATTTTACTTTTTCCAATTAAACATAAAGACAAATTTTAATATTCTTTGGAATTTTTTGAGTTCCAGTTTTCTCCTTCTTCCCTCACCTACACATCTCTCTATGATAGTGAGGAATTTGAAAAATGTTGCCTATGTACAAACATGTAACATATATATATATATATATATATATATATATATATATATATATATTAGTCATATTCTGGAAGAAGAAACATATCAAAGGAAAAAACAGCATTCAGACTTGAGAGGTGAATAGGAATTTTCCTCTTAAGACCTTTGGAATTGTCTTGGATCATTATATAGCTGGTAATAGCTAATTCATTTATAGTTGATCATCATATAATGTTGTTGTTACTGTGAAGAATTTTTCTGTGTTCTGCTCACTTCACTTTACATCAGTGCACATATCTCTTTCCAAATTTTTCTGATATTTATCTTCTTATTGAACAATAAAATTCCATTACATTAATATACCACAATTCATTCATTAAAGCTTTGAAGGAGCTTTTCTGGTTAGACATTTAAAATAAGATTCTCTTTAGTTCATTCTTCTACAACCTTCCTGGCAATTTATACAGCCTAAGTCTTCTATAGTTGATGAATATTTCCTCAGTTTCCAAGTTTTCACTATCACAGAAAGAGCTGCTATAAATATTTTTGTAATCATATATCCTTTTCCTTTATTAAAAAAAAATCTTGGGATACAAACCCGGTAGAGGTTTGCTGGATCAAATGCCAGTTTGATTTCCAGATTGGCTTATATCAGTTAACATTTCCAGCAACAGGTAAACTTTTCTTTTTAACAGATAAAACCCATCATATTTCTTGATCCATTAAGTGGGTCTATGATATCACCCTTTATGTCTAAATTATGCCTAGTTTTTGTCATAATATTTTCCAGTTTTTCCCAACAATTTTTGTCAGACAGTGAGCTTTTATCCCCCAAACTAATGTCTTTGGACTTGTCAAACATTAGATTATGATAGTCATTTCTACTATTTCTTTGGACCTATCCTAATTTACTATTCCTTTACTTTTTTCTTAACTGGTATCAGACAGTTTTGAAGATTGCTGCTTTATGACATAGTTTTAGTTCTGGTAGTGCAAGGCCACCTTCCATTAAATATTTTTCATCAGTTCCCTTGATATTCATGATCTTTTGTTGCTCCAGATGAATTTTGTTACTATTTTTCTAGTTTAGTAAAATAATTGTTTAGTAAGTTCATTGGTATGTACTGAATAAGTAATTTAATTTTGGCAGAATTGCCATTTTTATTACATTAGCTCCACCTAACCATGAGCAATTGACATTTTTCCAGTTGTTTAATTCTCACTTTATTTGTATTAAAAAAAGCTTTGTAATTGTGTTCATACAGTTTCTGGATTTGTTTTGGGAGGTAAATTTCCAAGTATTTAATGTTGTCTATAGTTACTTTAAATGGAATTTCTCTTTCTATCTCTTGCTTTTGTTGATGATTTATGTGGGGTTATTTTAGATCCTGCTTCTTTGCTGGATTTATTATTTCAAGTAGTTTTTTTAGATGATTTTCTTGAGTTCTCTAAGTATACCAACATATCATCTGCAAAGAGTGAAAGTTTTGCTTACTCATTGTGAATTCTAATTCCTTCAATTTCTTTTTCTTTTCTTATTGTTAATGCTAACATTTCTAAAATTATATTGAGGGGTGGCTAGGTGACACAGTGGGTAAAGCACCGGCCCTGGAGTCAGGTGTACCTGGGTTCAATTCCAGTCTCAGACACTTAATAATTATCTAGCTGTATGGCCTTGGGCAAGCCACTTAACCCCATTTGTCTTGCAAAAACCTAAAAAAACCCAAAAAACAAAAACTATATTGAATAGAAATAGTTCATCCTGATCTTATTGGAAATGTTCCTAGTTTATCCTCATGACTTATATTTGTTGATAGTTTTAGATAGATTCAGCTTATTATTTTTAAGAAAACTTTTATTTCTATTCTCTATTATGTTTTTCATAGGAATGGAAAATGTATTTTGTCAAAAACTTTTTTCAGCATCTATTGAGATGATGATTTCTGTTGGTTTTGTTATTGATATGTTCAATTATACTGAATATTTTTCTGATATTGAACCATCCCTGCCTACCTGTTATGAATACTACTATAAATACTGTTCATGGCATATTATCCTAATAACTTGCTGTAATCTCGAATATAATTGTATTTAAAGTGTTTGCATGTTCATTTTTGTTGTCTATTTTGGTTCTTTCTAGTTTAGGTATTAGCTATAGGGCAGTTAGTGCAGTGGATAGAGAACTAGTCTTAGATTCAGAAGGATAGGAATTTGAATCTGACCTCAGATACTTTCTACTTACTAGCTGTATGACCTTGGGTATAACCCTAGGACTTAACCCTGACTGCCCCGCCTCCATGGCCATCTCTAGTCATCCTGATTCATATCTGGCCACAGGACCCAGATGTCTCTGGAGGACAGTGAGACTGATGACTTAAAGCAGCCACCTTCTCACTCAAAACTAATTCATGTGCTTATCATGGTATCAACTCCCTGATGTCATGGTCTTCTTAGAAAACGAAGGAAAAAACATTATTATTAATATCAATACCATATTGGTGTCCTAGAAGGAATTTGACAAAACTTCTTCTTGTCCTATTTTTAAAAGTAGTTTATGCAGGATAGTTATAATTTCTTATTCCATTTTATTCATCAAGACATTTTAGGATAATTTTAGATAATCCACAAAAACAGTTTCAGGTGATTTTCGTTAATTTTACTTTCCCTTGTTCATCTGGTGGTAAAAATAGCAATCAATAAGTAGGGACACAGACAAAGCAAAGCAAGAAGGAATTGTAGTAGACTAAGAGAACTTGGTTAATCCTTTAAGTTATTGATGAGCCCTGGAATAATTGGGAATTGTGTGTATTGACCTTTATGACTTTTAGTCACCAATCATTCTTCAGAAACCAGGTCTTAAACTATAGGCTATTTTGGCTTCAATGGCCTGGAAGTAATGAGTAAAGTCCAAACAGGTTTTTTAGGGGCTTTGTTTGTGGTAGAATAGAAGTAGATTATAACAGCAAGATTTAGGAGAGGGGCTCCCAAAGCTGACAGCTGAGTTAAAAGTTAATGTCCTGCTTTCATGAAAAAAAGCAATCCTCAAATCTAAGGAGAAGCCTAGCTTTGTCTGGGCATGGAAGGAATGTGATGAAACTAGGTAGGAATGGCAACTATAGAAGACTTAGGTTGTATAAATTGCCAGGAAGGTTGTAGAAGAATGAACTAAAGAGATTCTTCTTTTAAATGTCTAGCCAGAAAAGTTCATATCTTCTTCAAAGCTTTAATAAGTAGATTGGTTTTACAAAATATTTCAGTTTCCATATCAAATGATATATAGATAAATATTAATCTTAAAATATCAAGTTGTTCCCCTTTATTTATGTCCAATTTTTTTTTCTCTGATTGGAGGACAATGTGAAGAGTTCCTCCTAAAATCTCCATTTAACAAAGGTCCCCAGGCCTGCTATCTCTTCATTTCCCAAGAGCTGTAGTCCTTTTAAGTTCTCCATGGTGCCCTCCTCATTCTACCAAATATTTTGCTCATACTGTCTCTTTCAGTCTCGTTTTATAGACCATTTTCTGCCATTAGAGTCCTGAGGATGAGGACTGTCTTTCTTTTTTTTTCTTTTGAAGTTCTAGTACTTAGCAGCATTCCATGTATACAGAATATATGTAATACATGTTTACTGATTAACTATATTACACATCATGGTGAGGATGATTATTTTAATTAAGATTTTTAAATTAAATATTGAGAAGTCCCTTAGTATGGAAACTCTCTCCACTAGCACAGTTAGCTACTCAATTTTAACTTAGTTACAAAATTGCTGCTGGGGTACTCAAAAGGAAACTATCTTTTTTCATTGTCAACCACCTAGTATATGTCAGAGGCAGAACCAAGTCTTTCTGCTCCAAAGTCTGCCCTGTAACCACTGTGCCATGCCAATTCTATATGCAAAATTTCTGTTTTAGAGCATTTCTTTTAGGAAAAGTAGTTCTGCTCATGCATTCTTTAAAAATATATAGAGATATTATCAACATTTATTTTCAATAAATAATCTGTTGAGTCATATGGTATCTTTCACTGGTTAAGGTCAGATTACAAAAAATCATCATCTTTTGCACTGATTAAAATATTTAATAGTGATTAGGGTGTAAGTTAATCTCTCTGACTCTGTGTGTGTGTGTATGTGTCTATCTCTGTCTCTATCTTTGTCTATGTGTATGTCTCTGTTTCTTTCTACCTGTCTGTCTGTCTGTCTGTCTGTCTCTCTCTCTCTCTCTCTCTGTCTCTCTCTCTCTCTGCTCTGTCTGTCTCTAGGTTTTTTTTTATCCCTCAGTCTGTATATCTGTTTTTCTTTTTTCCTCCCTAAAGAACACATTTTAAAGTCATGCATTATTTCTTTAGAAAACCCCCAAAAAGAATGATTTAGGAAAAAAGGCAAACACTGTAATTTTAAATCAATATTTGCATGACAATTTTTTATCTCCTGCCTGGAAGAAATAAAAACATATTAAACTTCTTATTAAAAGTAAGTTAGAGTAACTGAGAACATTTTCAGTCACATAATAAAGATTTGTTTCAGACATAAACAATGACTTTCTGTGAGTTTTGCCCTGACATCTAACGAATTTGGCATGACCTCCACAATCCAATGGCATATTTTACTTCAGAGAACATTGTGAGCTAAGAATCCCTGAACTATTCAGCTTTCTTTGTTCATATGTAAAATATCAGGACAGGCCCTGAAGTTGAGCAACTTGTGATGGGTGAGCATCTGAAAGTTGAAAATTGAGGTTAAAGCAAAAAATTCCATGGAGAACTCTGAGAGATGAATGGATACTTCCTGTCTAATGTTAGCAGGATATTTACATGTTTATACCATTTGAATGGAAATACAAAAATTAGGGAAAGGCAATTGATTTTTTTCCCGTGAAGATCAGGAATTTCCACTTTTTATTGATAAGGAATGAGTAATTGAAGGTAAAGGCAAGGAAAGTCTTTTAAAAATGTTGACCATTGAAATTCTGTTTCTAGAGCAGTCTTCCAACTCCAAGTTGTAGTAACTATAAAAGAATAAAAGGAATATACTAAAACCAAGAAAAATAATGAGACTCCCACAGACTACACTGTACTTGAAATGAAATCATTAACAGAAATGTGCTCAGTGAATGTCTTTGTTCTCCTTTGTTTCCATAGGATTTTGATCTATCAGAGCTGATCATAGAGTCCTTTCAGGAAAAACAGATAAGATTGGTATGAAGAAAAAGATGTTGAAACTTGACTTCGATACTATAAGGTGAATAGTGTCACTTTTGTAGCTTTACACAATGTTAACTTTGACTTAATCTAAAGATAATGAACCTTATCTTTTCTCAGACCTCTTCTCTAGCATCCTGTCACAGAAGGAAAGGTTCACATTCAAAGTATCTTGGGACATCTGTATTGTACCCAAATACTTCTGTATCTAGATTTACTATAGAAAAATGTGGCACTGTAACGAAAGAAATATTCCATTACTGTTGCTAATGTCTGGTATATTTCCCTTTGTTGATGTTCATCCTCCTTTCCCCCATTAAAATATTTCAGTGTCGTGTCATAGAAGGAATATTAGTTTAGAGGAGAAGATCTAGATTCTAATCCTCAGTTCTTCTTAATTACTTTTATTCTCAATCCAATCACTTAATCAGAAATAATAATTCCTACCTTACCAATATCATCAGGATTTATGAAGGTCTAATACTTTCAATTATTTCACAATATTTGCTGGGCATATAAAAATGTAACTCACAAAAGAGCATTTTAATTAAATAACCATGTTAAAAAAGTGAACATAAAACTTGGTTTGGTACTCAGTCTCCTAAAAATGGAGACACATACATACATATATGCATATATATATGTATATACATAGAAATACATATATATACATATATTCTCTCTCTCTCTCTCTCTCTCTATATATATATATATACATATTTATACAAAGTGAAAAGAATAATTGTTTGTAGTAATTACATGTTAAATATTCACACACTGGGAACACATGAAAAAATGTCTATGCAGGTAAAGCATGTGCCTGGAGTACATAATTTAAGGGACAACTTAAGCTTCTCTTTGAGGAAAACTACAAATTTCTTCTCTGATGGATATTTTCCTTGCCAAGTTCTGCTCTCTGTTCTAATTTGTCATCAATTTATTTTTTCTGAGTCTTCCATTATTCTATGCAAAATCCACTAGATTATATCTATTATTTCTTTTAGCTACCTCTTCTATTCACTAGGATAGACTAGGTGTTGTGGCTAATGAAACTTTTCTCTACAAGGAAAAGGATATAGATCTTTTATCTGCTTTGTTATGCTACTCTTTAAAGTGTCTTGGGACATCTATATTGTATATGATTGAATTTGTTCTATAATATATACCTGCACTCAATCTTCCAACTACCAGAAGTGCTATGATTAAGTAATCATTTTCTCTGCAGGGAATGTCACACATATCTTTTATCAGCATAATTATATATATATATATATATATATATATATATATATACACATACATATATATGATTTATCTCTCTGATGTGAATGTTACCAGTATCTTTAATCAACTTTCTCAGTTCCTTGTGACTTTCATACCAACACCAAAAAGTGGTGAAATGAAATTAGGTCTACTTTTTTGGATGTTTCTTCTTCTTCTTCTTCTTCTTCTTCTTCTTCTTCTTCTTCTTCTTCTTCTTCTTCTTCTTCATCTTCATCTTCTTTTTCTTCCTTCTTGTGTTGTTCTTCTTCCTCTTCTCCTTTTCTCCTCCTCCTCCTTCTTCTTTCTTGTTCTTCTTGTTCTCACGTATATGAACTACATTTTCCCTTATTGTCTCCATTTTTCTTTCATTTTAACAGCAACTGAATTTAATGTCAGAAATTCATTTTCAGTTTTAAGGCTTATCATCTAGCTAAGGTAAATCGACCCATAGTTCTTCCATGCGACAAAAATTAAGAGACATCATGTAAAAGAAGTTGTCTTAAACTCATCACTGAATCCCTGTTCTATGTAGAATAACAGTTGCTCTTCTGGCTAGAAAATATTGAAAGACTTATTTATATGTAACCTATTCTTTTAATAGAACATTGCATCTTGGTTTCTCTCTATGACCTCTTTCTAGAGTATCATAATAGTCTCTATGAACTTTTCAAAGTATATTCCATTGATGATTTTATTACATCATAGTTATTTTTAAGAGAAAAAAGGATTCCTTCTCCCCTCTTCAAATAAATTTAACCTTGAAAAAAGGCAAAAAGGTGGGGCACCTAGATGGCACAATGCATAGAACACTGCACCTGGAGTCAGGAGGAACTGAGTTCAAATCTGGCCACAGACACTTAATAATTATGTAGCTTTGTGACATTGGACAAGTCACTTAGCCCCACTGCTTTGCAAAAACAAACAAAAAAAGAATAAAAGAAACTTAAACTATTGAATAGTGACCATGTATGTGACTGTGTAAAGAGCAATTTTCCCTAGCAGTTCCCTGTCTCTTTGCTATGAGGGAGGAGTTCCAGTATGCCATCTTTTAGATTTTCACTAATTTTACAGTTATTGAAATTTTAGCCTCTCTTTAAGAATTTTTTGTTTACATTGTTCAAAGTTTGCATTTCTTAGGATTCTTCATATTTTTAATTTCTTATTTCAAATCAATACTCCATTTAATTCACAAAAATGAAATATGATATAGTGAATAGAAAGCCACCATAAATTTAAAAAAAAAATGGGAAACCTGGGATCAAGTCTGGCCTCTGGAATATACCACCTATATGACCTTTGGAAATTAATATAAACTCTCAAAGCTATGGTTAAACCTTTTGAAAGACAAGCACTCTGTTAATCTACTGATCTTCCCTCATAAATAATATGAAACAAACCTCTTAACAGAAATCTGATTGACAAAACCTAGAAAGAGAAGCAATGAGAAGAATATCTACCTCAAGGTTGGTCTTCTGGGATAGTGGGTGAGCCCAGATGCAGAGGGTGAACTCTGCCAGGAGCACAGGACAGGGTGAGAGCCTGAGAGCAGCACTGGCTTTATATGGCACAGGGGTCATTGGTGGTGGCACTGACTGTCTGGAGCTTGCTGGCAGGGCTGGAAGGTGAGTTCCAGTGTGGGAGCATTGAAGACATCGATCCCTGGACTCCTCTGGTCCAGAAGAACTCAGAGTCCATAGCTTCATTTCAGCTGAGGCCTTTTTCAAGAACAAACACAATCACAGCTCACCTCCACCCCAGGATCAGATGTGAGCAGCAGAGGTCCCTCAGCTATGAACAGGGAGAGCAATTGCTGTGTCCTTTGTTCAAAGATAAAAGTATTCAGCAATGTCAACCAGGTCAAGGGAGAGGGCCTCAAATTAAGGTCACAGGTACTCCAGAGAAAGCAACCAACATAGCCTATTGGCCCGCCCACTTGGAGTTGCTAAATCCAGTGAGTAAAGCCTTTAGGGGTCTCAACACCAAAGCTCTATGAAGCAACCCCTTCCCAATACAAGGTCTTAGTAAAATAAAGAAAGGCCAGCAAAAAGGAAGGGTCCATACAAAAATTCCTAGAAGGAAAAAACCCTGACTCAGAGAGACTATGAACCACTGAGGAGAATATGATCTGGTCTCCAGCACACCAAGACTTCCTTGAAGAAATCAGGAAGAAATTTAAAAATCAATTGGAAAAGTTGGGAGAGAACAACAAAAGAACAAATCCTTGGAAATTACAATTGGACAAATAGAAAATTAGAATAATTCTCTCAGATAATCAAATGGCTAACGAAAAAATAAAATAGTTCTCTCAAAACCCCAATTGGTCAAATGGAAAACTCTTACAAAAATAGAATTGACCAATTGGAAAAGGAGTTGCAAAAGGTAAATGAAAAAAATTCTTCTCTATAAAAAAGAATGGAGTCTGTGGAAACTAAGGACTTTATGAGACAGCAAGAAACTTTTAAACAAAACCAAAAAATAAAAAAAAGAGAAAATACAAAATACCTCATCAGCAAAACCACTGACCTTGAGAATAGATTGAGAAGGGACAACCTGAGAATTATTGATCTTCCTGAAAACATTGAAGAGAAAAAAAGCCTGTACTTAATTATATAGGCTTTAGTGATGGAAAACTGCCCTGATATCATGCAGATGGAAAAATTGTTATTGAAAGAATATGTTGATCCCCTGCTGAAAGAGATCCTAAAAGAAAAACACCAAAGAATGTTGTGGCCAAATTCCAGAACTTTCAGATAAAATAGAAAATCCTGAAAACAGCCAAAAATAAACAATTTAAGTAC
The DNA here is from genome assembly GCF_037893015.1 of Macrotis lagotis. NCBI lineage: Eukaryota > Metazoa > Chordata > Mammalia > Peramelemorphia > Peramelidae > Macrotis > Macrotis lagotis. The sequence goes on from NC_133658.1 coordinate 635,459,586, forward strand.
CAATGCGTCACAGTAAGGATTACGCAGGACCTGGCTGCATCAAACTTAAGGGACTGAAGGGCCTGGAATGAGATATTCTGAAGAGCAGGGGAGCTTGGAATGCCCCCAAGAATCCACTACCCAGAAAAGCTAAGCCTTTTCTTCCAGAGGAAAAGATGGACATTTAATGACATTAGAGACTTCCAACATTTCCTGATGAAAATACCAGAACTAAATAGAAAATTTGGACATCAAACAGGAGGCTCAAGGGACACATGAAAACTTTTTTTTGTTTAAAAAAAGGGGTAAAAGAAAAAAATGCTATTAAATAGGATGAAACTGGCTATATCCCCACCTGGGAGAAAGATTCTCAAAAATTTTGAGAATTGTAACTCTATTTGAGAGAATATACTTAGCCAGAAGTGATGGACACTCATGATTTATTCATGAGACTACTATCCAATGGGATGAAACTGGCTATATCCCTACCTGGGAGAAAGACTCTAATAAATCTGAAGAATTGTAACTCTATTAGAGGGAATATATACTTTGCCATAAGTGATGGGCACTTATGACTTTTATGTGACTCAGATAGAATTATTTAAAACAATACCTCCTTAAAAAGGGGGACAGTAAGGAGACTAGAATGGGGTAAATCTCCTTACATGAAGAGATACAAAAGGCCTATTATAATAGAGGGAGAGAAGGGAGGAGGTGAAAAGCACCTGAATCTTCCTCTCATCAGATTTGGCTTAAAGTTAACTTATACACAGACTCAGTTAACTTAAAAAATGTTTCTTACCTTTCAGGTATTAAAAAGGGGGGAAAGGGAGGGGGGTTGGGAAGAGGAGAAAAAGGGGAACTAACAGAATGAAGGGAAGATGGGGAAAAGGGAAAAGGGAAAGAAAGGGGAGGGGGTTGATATAAGAGGGCAAACAGATTGAAGGGGGTATTCAGAAACAAAATACTAGGGAATATGGATAAAATGAAAAAGGGGAAAAATATAAACAGAGGAAAGATAGCATGGAGGGCAATGAAGAATTAGTAATTATAACTTTAAATGTGAACAGGATGATCTGTCACTTATAACATAAGCAAATAGCAGACTGGATTAAAAACCAAAATCCTACAATGTGCTGCTTAAAAGAAACTCATTTGAAGCAGAGAGATGCATATAGAGTAAAGGTAAAAGGCTGGAGCAAAATATATTTTGCTTCAGCTGAAGTTAAAAATGCAGGGGTAGCAATCCTTATCTCAGAAAAAGCAATTGCAGAAATAGAGAATTGTTAAAAGAGATAAGGAAGGAAAATATATCCTCCTAAAATGCACCATAGACAATGAAGCAATTTCAATACTAAATATGCATGCACCCAATGATATCGCATCCAAATTCTTAGAGGAGAAGTTGAAAGAGCTTCAGGAAGCCCTAGACAGCAAAACTCTACTAGTGGAAGACCTCAACCTCCCACTCTTAGATTTAGATAAATCTAATCATAAAATAAACAAGAAGAAAGTTAAGGAGGTAAACAGGTTGTTAAAAAAACCTAGATGTGATAGACTTATGGAGAAAATTGAATGGGGATAGAAAAGGATATGCTTTTTTTCCCACAGTACATGGCACTTAAACAAAAATTGACCATGCACTATGGCATAAAAACCTAAAGATCAATTGCAGAAATAATGAATACATCTCATATCATAATGCAATAAAAATCATATGCAATATTGGATCAGGGAGATACAGACCCCAAACTAATTGGAAACTAAATTAGCTCATTTAAAAAAAAATGAGTGGATTGGGGCAGGTAGGTGGCACAGTGGATAGAGCACCAGCCCTGATGTCAGGAGTGCCTGAGTTCAAATCCAGCCAAAGACACTTAATAATTACCTAGCTGTGTGGCAAGCCACTTAACCCAATTTGCCTTGCCAAAACCTAAACAAAATGAGTAGATCAAACAGCAAATTATAGAAAGAATTATTTTTTTCATCCTAGATAATGACAATAATACAACAACATACTAAAACCTATGGGATTCACTCAAGAATACTATCAGGGACTATATCATATCTCTAAATGCAAAGAGGAAATCAATGAACTAAATATGCAACTAAAAAAAATTAGAGAAAGAGAAAATTAAAGACCCCCAATTAAATACCAAATTAGAAATGCTAAAAATTAAGGGAGAAATTAATAAAAGCAAAAGCAAAAAACCTATTGAACTAATAAAGAAAAGCAAGAGTTGGTTTTGTGAAAAAAAACCACTGCTATTCAATATTGTATTAGAAATGTTAGCTTCAGCAATAAGAGAAGGAAAAGAAATTGAAGGATTTAGAATTGGGCAGGAAGAGACAATACTCTCACTCTTTGCAGATGACATGATGGTAAACCTAGTGAATCCAAAAAATCATCTAAAAAACTACTAGACATAGTTAGCAAGTTCATTAAAGTCTCTGGATATAAAATAAACCCTCATAAATACTCAACATTTCTATATATGAGTAGCAAGATACAGCAGACATAGCTAGAAAGAGAAATCCCATTCAAAGTAATCTTAGACAATTTAAAATACTTGGGAGTCTATCTGCCAAGGCAGACTCAAAAACTTTTTGAACAATTACAAAACACTTCTCACACAAATAAGATCAGATTTAAATTACTGGGCAAGTATCAACTGCTCATGGACAGGTCAAGGTGATAAAATAAAAATGACAATTCTACCAAAACTAAACTACCTATTTACTGCCCTACCAATTAAAATTCCAAAATATTACTTTAATCAGAAAAAGTTGTAAGTAAAGTCATATGGAGAAATAAAAAGTCAAGTATTTCCAGTGATTCAATGAAAATAAAGTGTAAAAGAAGGTGGCTTAGCCTTACCAGATCTGAAATTATATTACAAAGCATCAGTCATCAAAACTGTCTGATATTGGCTAAGAAACAGAGTGGTATATCAGTAGAATAGACTAGGTGCAATAACAGGAAATGATTATAGTAATCTGCTGTTTGATAAACCCCAAAAGTGCAGCTATTGGGATAAAAACTCTCTTTTCGATAAAAACTGTTGGGAAAATTGGAAGTTAGTGTGGAATAAATGGAGATTAGACCATCACCTCACACCCTATACCAAAATAAGATCAAAATGGATACAGAATCTAGACAAAAAAAAATATTATGAGCAAACTAGAAGATCAAGGAGTAGTTTACCTGTCAGACTAAGGAAAGGGAAGCAGTTTATGACTAAGGAAGAGATGGAGAACATCATTAAAACAAACTGGATAATTTTGATTATATTAAATTATAAAGCTATTGCACAAAAATACTGTAACCAAGATCAAAAGAAATGTAGTAAACTGGGATACAATCTTTACAACTAGTATTTCTGACAAAGGATTTATTTCTAAAATATACAGAGAACTGAGTCAAATTTTCAAAATAAACCCATTCCCCAATTGACAAATGGTCAAAGGATATGCAAAGGTAATTTTTAGATGAGGAAATCAATCAATAGTCAAATGTAAAATGTTCTAAATCATACTTATTAGAGAAATGAAAATTAAAGCATCTCAGAGGTACCATCTCACACCTTTCAGACTGGCCAATAATACCAGAAAGGACAATGATCAATGTTGTAAGAAACGTGGGAAATCTGGAACACTGATAAATTATTGGTGGAGCTATGAACTCATCCAACCTTTCTGGACAGCAGTTTGAATTGTACTGAAAGAGCAACAAAAATGTGCATACCCTTTGATCCAGCAATACTACTACTGGGTCTATATCCTGAAGAGAGTATGAAAAAGGGTAAAAACATCACTTGTTCAAAAATATTCATAGCAAGCCCTGTTTGTGGTGGCAAAGAAGTGGAAATTAAGTAAATGTCCTTCACTTGGGGAATGGCTTAGCAAACTGTGGTATATGTATGTGATAGAACACTATTGTTCTATTAGAAACCAGGAGGGATGGGAATTCAGAGAAGCCTGAAAGGATTTGCATGGACTGATTATGAGTGAGATGAGCAGAACCTAAAAAAGATTGTACACCCAAAAACATGGGAGTGATGATCAAACTTGATGAACTTGCACATTTTCATCAGTGCAACAGTCAGGGACAATTTTGGGCTATCAGTGATGGAGAATACCATCTGTATCCAGAGAAAGAATTGTGGAGTTTAAACAAAGGCCAGAGATTATTATCTTTAACTTAGAAAAAAATGTTTATCTTTTTAATGTAATTTTGCTGTCCTTTATACTTTATTTTTCTTCCTTAAGGATATGATTTCTTGCTCATCACATTCAATTTAGATCAATGTATACTATGGAAGAAACAATGTAAAGACTAACAGAGTGTCTTCTGTGAGGATCAGGGGAGGGGAAAAATTGTAAAACCTGAAATAAATAAAATCTTTCTTTAATGAAAAGAAAGAGTACTAAATGTTAAGTTGCAGAGAAGGTGCTGAAAGGCATTCATAGAGGAAATTTGCTCACTCTGGAATTTCTTGTATTACTGAAATCATAGATCCAGTCACTGCCCCATCCTACATTCATGTGCAAGAAATTCATTTTTCCAATTCTCCAATCATTGGGCACCAAGTTTCATTTCTTTCACCTACAATATAATTGCTGCTATGTATATTGTGGTATATATTAAACCTTTGCTTTTGGCTTTCATCACTACAAAATGGAATTGCTGAGTTATAGGGAATGGACTATTTAGTTATTTTTATTATGCAATTCAGAGTTGGTATCCAGAATGAATTGATAATTTTATACAGTATAGTCAACATATAGGTTTTCAATTTCACATTTATGTTTTAGGGCTCATTTTACAAAACCATAGTTTGAAATTCTTTTGGACACTTCATATCCTTTGAAAACATATATTGGGAAAAATGATTTTTGAGTATTAAATATTTACATCAATTAAGTTTTGAATAAAAGACTTTTATCATAAATAGTTGATGAAAATATTTCTCCTGTTACCATTGGTATTCTCTTTGTGTTCACTGATTTTATTAAAGCAAATTACATTTTTAATACTTGAGATAGTACTTTTTTCTTTCTTTATATCATCTAGCCCATGTTTTGTTAAGAAATTTCCTTGAAATCATAGTTCTGAATGTTTTATCTTATTATTTCTTCTAATTTTTATTTAGGTGTCATAATAATTTTGAACTTTTTGGTACATGAAGTTTGACACTCACCTAAACCTAATTTCTATGAATCTGCTTTTTTGGTACCTCCAGCAGTTCTCAATAAAAGGGAGTCCTTCCTCCCTCACTTTCCTTAATTTATGATACATTTTATTCTTGTTTCCAAGTATTTGTATTCCTTCCTTATGGTTTCCATTCCACTAATATTTTCTATTTCATATTTGTTCTCAAACAGTTTTGATGACCATCACTTTATAATGTAGTTTGCAGTTAGGCAGAAAAATATCTCTTTCACTTTTTTATTTATTTCCCTTTAATCTTTAGACTTTCTCTACCCCAAAAGAGTTTGCTATTATTTTGTCTAGATCTATGAAGCATACTCTTTCTAATTACATTTGTATTCCATTAAAATCTGCAAATTAGGGGCGGCTAGGTGGTGTAGTGGATAAAGCACCAGCCTTGGAGTCAGGAGTACCTGGGTTCAAATCCGGTCTCAGACACTTAATAATTACCTAGTTGTGTGGCCTTGGACAAGCCACTTAACCCCATATGCCTTGCAAAAACCTAAAAAAAAATCTGCAAATTAATTTTTAAATCAGTCCATTTATGTATATGTATGTACTTATATAATATTTGAATGACCCAAACATGAACAGTGAACATCTCTCCAATTTTTTTATTATTATTATTATTATTATTATTATTATTATTATTCCTATTACTACTATTTCCTTTAAATGTTTTGTAGTTAAACTCCTAGATACTTTATGCATTTTGTACTGGAGTGATTTGCACTCCTCCATTGAATTAAGACAAACAGAGTAAGTGACTTGCCTAAAGTTACACAACTAGTGAGTGCCTGAGCCTGAATTTGACTCTATCTCTCAGTCCAACTATCTATACACTGAGTCACCTAATTTCCTCCTGTATTTGTTTTCTAATTTCTCTGTATCTAAGTATGTGCATTTATGTATGTCTTTCACTCAGATAGAATGTAAGCTTAGAGAGCTCAGGGGCTATTATATCTTTGTTTGTCTTTTCATCCAGGTGCCTGAGAAATAATGAGTACATAAAAAGATAGTTGTTTTATTGTCCTCTTTTCTTATGACTTTAGGGAAAATTTCAACCATGCCAAATAACAATGGGAAATGGGCATATATTCATTTATTCCTGTTTATATATTGATAAAAGCTTGATCTTTTCCCCTTTGAAAACAGTATTAGGGAGTAGCTGTGTGATGCAGTGGACAGACTGGTCCTGGAGTCAGGAGGGCTTGAATTCAAATATGACCTCAGACAATAATTACCTAGTTGTGTGACCTTGGGCAAGTCACTTAACCCCATTGCCTTAAATAAATAAAATTTTAAAAAGAAATTGTTATTTTTTATTTTAGATTCATACTTTCAAATTAAAAGAATGACTTCCATGCACAGACTTTTTTTTAAAGAGTAGCAGAATCTACAGAAGTTTTTTTTTTTTAACATGGTCAAATGAGCATATTTTCTTGCACAGTTCAACTAGTGAGGGCAGTATAAAAAAATGGAAATTTAAGGGGATGGTGTTTGGACTTCAGGGATAGTTGAAGGAGCAATATCCTAGAATCATTACACATAGGTAGTTAGCTATTTATTCTGCCCACATGAAGACCAACCTTGAGTTTGTTTTGGGTGAAAAGGACAGGAGTTATCTTATTACCCAAATCTTGTTAAAAAACATAGACTCCCAAATATTAAAATGTTATAAAAAATATTTTACTCTTGTTTCCTTCTAGAAAGATCACATAGTTGTGTACCTCTTAGAAAATGTCTAGATAATTCATTTTTATTCCCTTGGAGTTTGCATAGAAAAGTACAATTAGAAAGCTGTAGCTCAGATAGAAGATTAAACTAAATTTAGACTCATATTACTCAACAAAGGAAGTTTGGATATAGATTGTCAGACAGCTGTGTCAAAAGGTAGGCATGATCAGAGGAGGGTTTTCAGTTAAAAAAAAAATCAAGTTATCTCAGTGTCTCCATCTGTTGCTGCAGGTCTGGCAATCCCTTGGTGAATTGAACTGGCACTGCTCATAAATTCACCTCTAACCAGGGGCAGTAGTGAGAATAGAAATAGACTGGACAATATGGAAACAACCACATCATTAATAAACCTTTCCAACTTTAATATCTGAGGTTTGTTTAGATCAGCATTGAATAATGAGTTACTTATCTCATGAATTCCAAGTGTTCAGAATCTCTTAATCCAGTCAGCAAAATGGGACTGATTCTTTGGCCAAAGTTTGTAGAACATATACCCTTGGACCAGGCCAAAAATATCAAAAAAGTCTTCTTTCTTGTGGTCCATGAGTGCTTCTGATTTCGGGCCTAGTTAAATACCAGGCTTTTCTTCTGCCCTTCCCATTTAGGGCAGGAAAGAGAGGAGAAGGAAAAAAAAACTTGCCAGAGTTTGGTCATATCCAAAATTAAGAAATTAATTGAGTCTCATTTCCAGTGTTCTATTCTTAAAAGAGTAACAGTCAGGTTGGTGGTTATTTGACTAATGGAGGTAAATTTTTGTCTTTTGAAATGAAAAGGGCAGGAGACAAAATAAAGGGGAAATTTTTTTTCCAGGACTGGAAGGTAATTTTCAGTTCTACCCGTCTGAGTTGTGGTAGGTTGCTTTTCCACAAATATGCTTCCAATGCTTTCAGTAAGTCTGGTCAAAATTTTATTCTTACTAGTGCCCACATAATCAAGGAATGATCCAAATTCACCCTGTATGCTAACTGCATTAACTCCTCCAATGGCCTAAAAGAAGGCTCAATATTACCCCACAGTAAAAAGTACATGGTAAAGGACCAGCATGAAGGAGTCAATAGTTTTGTAAAAATACTACAGTTACAACCAGGAAGTAATTTACACACTAAATGATCTTGGTACAACAGTAGTAATGTTTCTTAAATAGATAAAAACACTTTCTTAAGTTTATTTAATTAATCCTGTTTTTAGCTTTTTAAAAATCTCTACCACTGAATCCACCAAAAAAACCAATCAAACAAAAAAAACCAGTGTCTTTGGATCATAGAAGTACATTTTTTACTATTTTTTTAAAAAAAAATTCTTTAATTTATTTATCTACACATTACTAAAATATTCTTGTTGTAAGAGTAAAAACACTACCCCTCCCCACACAAAATATCAAATCTCATGAAAAATAAAGTGAAAGAGGAAAAAAATGGGTTTCAGTCTGTGTTCTGATACCATCAGCTCTGTCTTAGGTGCAGCACATTCTTTATCATAAGTCCATCATAGAAATTACTTCCATATTTTTCCAGTTGCTGTTGCTGATTGTAACTCCCTACCCACTACCATCTATTGTATTTTCTCTCTCCTTTCACTCTGTCCCTTTTCTCAAATGTGCTGTGGGGCAGCCCAGTGACACAGTGGACAGAGCACCAAACCTGGGGACAAGAGGCCCCAAGTCTACATCCCACACCAGAGACCCAGCAACCACCCAGCCCCTTGGACCTGGACAGGCTACCCAATCCCACCACCTTGCAAAAAGTAAAAAAAGAAAATGTGTTATATCTGACTCTCCTCTCCTATGATCTACCCTCTCCTATATCACCCACATCCCTGCTCCCCTGCTCCTGTCCTCCTTCTCTCCTTTTTCTTCTACATTTCTATACTTATTAAGTGTGTATGCTATTTCCTCTCTGAGCCATTTCCAATGAGAATGAAGGCTCCCTCATTCCCCTCTTCTTTCCCCCTTTCCATACCATTGCAAAAGCTGTTTCTTTTACATGAAATATCTTAGCCTGTTCTACCTCTCTGTTCCCTTTCTCCCAGGACATTTCGTTTCACCCATTGATACCTTTTTATAATATATTATACTTTAAAATTCGGCTCTCTCCCATGCCTCATCTATAAAGGCTCCTTCTACCCGTTCTACTAATTGAGAAGGTTCATATGAGTATTATCAGTATCATCTTTCCATGCAGGAATACACACAGTTCATCATCAAGTTCCTCATAATTTACCCTTCTTGTCCACCTGCTCTATGCTTCCTGTACTTGAAGATCAAACTTTCTGTTCAGCTCTGGTTGTTTCAACAAGAACATTTGAAACTCCCCTGTTTCATTGAAAGTCCATCTTTTTTCCTGGAAGAAGATGTTCAGTTTTACTGGGTAGTTGCATTTGAAGCTCTTTTGCCTTCCAGAATATTATATTCCAAGCCCTATTACCCCTTAATGTGGATGCTGCTAAATCCTGTGTGATCCTGACTGCAGCTCCACAATATTTTAATTCTTTCCTTCTGGCTGTTTGTATTTTCTCTTTGACTTGGGAGTTCTGGAACTTGGCTAAGATATTACTGGGGGTTGTTTTCCTTTCTTTTTTTTTTTTGAATGTTTTTCCAGAGGAGATCATTGGATTCTCTCAATTTCTCTTTTGCCCTGTTCTTCTAGGATATCAGGGCAGTTTTGCTGTAGAAATTCATTAAAAATGAAGTCAAGATTCTTTTCCTGATCATGACTTTCAGGTAGCCCAATAATTTTTAAATTGTCCCGTCTGGATCTGTTTTCCAAATCAGTTCTTTTTTCAGTGAGATATTTCACATTTTCTTCAGGTTTTTCAGGCTTTTGGTACTGAATTATTGCATCTTGATTTCTCAGAGATCATCAGCTTCCTTTAGCTCTATTCTATATCTGAAGGATTTGCAGTCCTCAGAGTGTTGTCTTATCTCCTTTTCCATTTGGCCAGTTCTGCTTTTTTAAAGCATTCTTCTCCTCAATAACGTTTTGGACTATTTTATCCATTTTATCTAAGCTAGTTTTTAACATGTTATTTTTCTTCAGTATTTTTTGGATGTCCTTCACTAGTCTTCTGACTTGATTTTCATGTGTTTCCCTGTTTTTCTCTCTCAATTTTTCCCCCAATTTTTCCTCTACCTCCCTTACTTGATTTTCAAAATCTTTTTTGAGCTCTAAAATAGCCTGAGCCCAACTTCCATATTTCTCGGATTCTTTAGATGCATAAGCTTAGACTTTCTCATCTTCAGATTGTGTATTGTGGTCTTCCATGGGACCAAAGTAATTGTCTATGGTAAGGTTCCCTTTTTTTTTCTGTTTGCTCATTTCCATAGCCTATGCCTGGTTTTGGGATGCTTCCTGAGCTTTAGAGTGTTATTGGGACCCCCCCACTCCCCCTCACTCCCACAAAGACCTCAGGATGTGAGGCTCTGACTTCTCTCCTGGTCTGTTGAGTGGTCACAAGCTCATCCTCTGCCCCAGGACTGTGTGTGTGTGTGGGTGGGGAGAGTCCCTGCTCTGTGGGGAGCCCAGACCGTGACCAAGGGACAAAGTTCCAGAGTCCTTCCCCAGGGACAGAAGATGGAACTCAGCAGTTTCCCTCCACTCCTTAACCTTCCATTGACTGAGCAGTCAGGGAACAGCTGCCAGGTGGCTCTCTGCTAGGCAGCTCCACTGGCCTGCTTCCTTTTCCTGATATCTGGGCTGCTTTGAGGGCTGCAGCTGTGCTGAGGACCAAGGCCGTGCTGAGGAGGGCCACGCTGGACTGTGCTTTGCTCACTCTGGCAGAGGACTCCCTGACGATCTTCCAAGTTGTGCTTGGTGCTCACTGGGGTGGCAGGTCAGGAAACTGCTTCTGCTGCCAGGAGCTGCTCCTAGGGACCCAGGTGTCCTGGGGCTATTCCTGTAAGTCTAGAGCTCCTTCACTCTGGTGTGCCCCCTCCAACCCCATGCAACAGAGTCTTCCCACTATTTTCCAGGATACCTTGGGCTGGAGAATTGCCTTACTGGGTTTTTCTGTGGATTCTGTCTCTTGAAAATTAAGTTAGAGTCGTGATTTTAAGGATTTTGAAATATTTTGGAGAGAGCTCCTAAGAAAGTCTGTTCTCTGCTGCCATCTTGGCTCTGCCCCCCAATCTGGAAATGCATTTTTAAAAATAGTTCTGACCACACACCCTAAATTAGAGTCAACTTTCATGAGTAGGCCAATCAGTCTAGTTAATTCAAGACAAAAGTTCAATTCAATTAAAAAACACTAAATGAATAGTTACTTAAAAATGTTGCATCAGAATCTTTGGAATTTTTCAAGGGTATCAAATCTTTTAGCTCTGGCTACTTCATATAGTAGACCAAAAACCTGTCAAGCATTTCATACAGAATTCAATACTGATTCACAAATGCATTGCAAACCACACCACCAAGGAGCACAACAAATGTGGAGCAAACAACCTCTTCTCAAGGTAGATACACCTGTCTTAGAATGCCATTGACTTTTCAATCAATATCAGTCCAAGTTATTGCTTTCAATTCTATGGTTGATTTGCTTGGAAAGACAGAATATAGCTAATGTTGTGTATAATATTTTATCTTCACTGTATCAGCCAAATGGAGAAAGATATGTGCGGCATCTCTGAATCAAATCTGAAACACCAGGTAAAAATTAATGAACTTTAGATTTTGCCAATGTTTTCATATCACTGTTTTGGGAGAGAAATTGTTCTTTGTCTGGCTTCAGAGCAGGGGTAATGCATGCCACTTACCTAGTTAAGAACATATATATTCTTAGGAAAGAGAGAAAAGAATTCTCTCTTCAACATACTTAAATTTATTAATTAACCAAGCCAAAATGGAACTGCCACATCTTTTAAATGGTATTTGGAGAAATAGGACTAATAATTGGAATTTATGGAATTTTATCAGTGACTTCCCCATCCCTTCTGATTTTTTTCCATTCTAGCTTACAGTTGCATTTGAAATCTGCTTTAATATTCTCCAAGCTTTTCCTGCTGAACCCCACCTCCCTCACTACTCTCCAGATTTTGCTTCCCTTTCCTCAAGCTGTTTCTTCCCCTGCATTTAACTTCTAGGACAGATTCTGCTACTGAGCAAATCAATTGGTAACTTCAAAATTAAGGAATGGGGGTGGAAGAGTGATGAGATAGAAGTATATAGGAGTAATATAAATATGTTTTCAGGGTTCTAGTTATATGGAGAATCAGAAAATAAAATCTATCACTTTAACATATGTATTAATATGAATTAAATTATATTCATATATAGTATATGCTTTCCTTTTCCCCATTGTTCTAGTGTTCAATGAATTTAACATATCAGTGTAACTCAGAGAAAATAGACTTCTAATGCTGACTCCTAATCTCAAAATTACTTATATATGTTATTTTTCCCTTATTAGGTGAAGTTTCTTACAAATGTACTGAGAATTGCATGGGTTTACATTGGCATCAATAATTCATTAAAGATCGTTGTCTCAGATTTGTCAGATGTAGAAAAAAAATCTCCATGTGGTATGAGCCTGAGTGAGATGCATGCAATGTTTTATGAACTCAGAATCCAGCAGGAAATGTCACCTAGCTGTATGATGTCCCTGAGAGCAGGGGATTGCTTTTGGATTTTTGAATGAGCTGAAAGACATGTAAAATCACATGTTGCTAGACAGCTCCCCATTGACTACACATCTGTGGACTCTGAGGAGCCCTCGTTATTCCAGCAAGTCTGTGGAATAAATTATGCTCAAGAAATTTGCTCCAGATATGCCTCCTTTGGATGGTAAAATGGCCAACAGTGTGAGCTTGTTCAACTGCTCCCCTCTACTGGGATCAACTCTCACAATTGTGGAAGACAGGCATAGAGGGGCACTCCTCTTTTAGGGGCTGTCAGACTGGCAAGATGTCAGACTGGTTAGACTGACTTTGCACTGTGTACCCTGCTGGCTGTCTATTCCTTAGATAGTACATCATCTTTGTCTTTCTGAAGTATGAGCTCCCAGACCCTCAGATTGTGTCCTGAAATAATAAAGCATTCCCAACAGCTAAGAAGAGAAAAATAAAACTCTTCTTATCACAAACACACAAAAACTAATGCATTCATATTTTTAACATGAAAATAAAAAATTCCCTAAAGAAAACTAGAAAGATGCAGAAAGAAAAATACACATAATATATTGAGAGTAAGTTAATTGCCCTTATTCCTTTCTGGTGGGAACATCATCGCCTGAGGAGTTTTCTCCTGACATGTAAGTAGACACAAGTGATGTGGTAGTGTGCTACATTAACATAAAAAGGTATGAACATGAGGGATTTGCTTTTGACTGGTTAAGAAATAGGCTTAACAATTCACAAAATTCTTATAAGCTTAGCCTTTAATACCTGGTAATCACCTTTGTCAAAGAAAATTTATTCTACTCTGTGGGAAGCGATGAAATTTGTGGAAGTGTCTTGAGCTCAAATAATGTGATGAACAATAGATATAGACTTTCTTTCAAAGAAAAGGAAATCAGATGATGTACCATGGGTGAAGTCGGTGTATGGTATTGCAAGCAAACTTACCAAGCTAGAAGAGACAGCTTGATGATAGATTTGACTTCTGACTTTCCTTTCAATTTCTCCAGATCTCACGTACCATCATTTCTGAAATCTTGCTTAGGGAAGCCTTTCTCAATCATTAAAAGAAAGTAAAATACCCTATTAACTCAATATTTCATTTAATTTATTTGCTTCTTTATAAGTCTTGGTTTTGGGTTTCTTTTGTTTTTTTTACATTTTGATCAGGACTTCTGCAATCTGAAATGGAACCTGCAATTTGTACTCATAGTGAGGTATTTGACTTGAGAGGTCAAACGACTTGTTATATAAACAGTTAATATATAACAGAGAAAAGACTTAAACCTAGCTCTTCCTCACTACTTCTAACTTGATTTTGCTAAATCAAATTTTTTTTTCCACTAGTTAATCCTAGATGATTTCAAGTTCACTCCCTTGTACAATATTAACACAATTCCATGCTTACATGAATACTTTTTTGGAGATGGTTTGTTATCTATATTAATTCTCTTAGTATTGTCATGATCACAACCATCCTTTATCAATTGGTTAATTTATTGAGTAATAGACTGAATGGAATTATTGCCTTTATTTCTGTATAGTAATAAAGAAGTGAATCATGAGAATGGCAGAGATATAAATACTTGTGAACATCAGAAATTTCAAAACTAGATTTGAACATATGCACTCTATCCAAAGCAAACTAGAGTAAAAAATCATAAAAAGAACAATTGCATAGTGAGGTGGGCAAAAGGGAGCAACAATCAGTTATGTTACAAGTGTGATGAATATTATCCTAACCAGGGTATGTGAATAGTCTCTTTGTCTCAAACTTCTCCATTAATTTTCATCTTGGTTTCTACCACTTCATAATCTATTGCTTGCTGAAAGATCTATTTTCTGTGCAGTCTGGAGTTTGGGGCCTTCCAAAAGTAAAGTGTCTAGACTGTGCACAATACCTGCAGGAGGTTAGAATGTAGGAATGCCAAAACTTACTGCTCCAATCCCAGGAAATCCTTGGATTACTGAATACTCTGTGATGTGGAGGAGGGGGTCACTACTACTTGGGCTTTCCAAAGACGTGATAAATAATTGAATCAAATAGACTAGAAACATGGAGAGAAAAACAAAAATCAGAGCTCATATAAAATAAACTTCCCTTCTCTGGATGACATAGGGGAGTGATTAAAAGTTTATTATTTTTTTTTGTATCAAATGCCAAACTCAGAGTGAACTGACTGCTGCAAAATCTGTGAGTTCAGCAAAGGTCTTGCCTATTTAAAATGTTAAAGGGAAGTAGAGGCTTAGAATTTGCCTCCTAACATTTCCTATATGGGGCTATATGTTTAAACAGGAATAGGAACTGATGAAAAGTAAGGGAAAGAAAACCCTTCCCAATGAACATACTTACTCATAGACAGACTGTGGGTGTCAGGGGATGATTTTTTTGGGAAGGGCTCACCTAGTGACATCATCAGAACTTGAGTAGTATGAAAGGGTATGCATATTTCATAATACTGTAGACTGGAGGGTGACAAATTGATCCTTTAAATTGTGCAAAGTGCAAATTGCAAAGATAAAAGACCTGAGCCAGAGTTTGCATTTGGAAGGTGTTCATTATAGAGATAATGTTGTATGAGTGATAGCCTTCTTTGACTCCATTGAAAACCAAATGTTTTATTGGATAAAAGATCTCTTATTGGGGCACCTTTTTTTATTAGGAAAAGGGAAAAAAATACCCAGTTATTTTTTTCTTAGATGATGAAAAACAGGGCAGATAGTAGAAATGATATTAACCAATTGTTTAAGGCTAAGAAATTTTCTTCACCTTGTTTCCAGGGTAGAAAACTGTGAAATCATGACCTGGTTTGAATAATTAGTAAGTTAATGATGTGTCCTTCTTTTACATTTCTATGCTTAAGATTAATTATATTTTTAAAGTAGAGCTTCCTTCAAATCAAAACTGTTAGTATAATTTTGGAAATATCTGCTATAACTTGCTTTAAAGAATAAAATGTAAGACTTTTTCTATTTAAACACATTGTAAAGATGAGGCAGAACCAAGTTAGAGGAGGAGGGATCATACTCTCAATATAGAAATAAAATAAGAGCATAAAATATCAGTTTATTAATTTTCTTTTTTATAGTGCTGCTAGGTAAAATATATATTTTCCTCTTAAGGGACTTGTATTATAGCAAAGAATACGCAAAAATGTTAGATAGGATTATGATGCTCTTTGAAAAAATCCTTTCATAGCTTTCTTATATGCTAATAAAATTTATTCTTTTTGCTGTTATGTATACAACTCACTTCATATATATATTACTTAATTTATACAAAAATGGTAAGATCATCATTAGTACATCTTTAGAAAACATTCTTTCCAATTTTATTTTATAGATTAGAGAACTGATGTACAGAAATGATTCATAAATTTAAATGACCAATGTATGGTAGCAATGGGATTAGAACTCAGAACCTGTGACTTTTCAATTTTTTGTTCAGACATTCAGTTTCTTGTCCTTCCAAATTACTTAGAACTTAATTTATTTTGATAGTAATTTGAGACCAATGACAAAGATAGCTTATTACCTCATTAAACATATTTTCATTAACTTGTTAAAGAAATTATAGCAATTAAACAAAATATTTTAAATATAATTCAAATATATTCTTTAACTATTTTTACAAATGAATTCATTCTCACATTTTTAAAGAATATTTCAAATCTGTCAAACTCTTAAGATCTATATTTTTAGACCAGATATGGCAGCACATATATTTAATTCCAGCTGTTGGGAGTATTGAGACTGGTTGATTGTTTGAGCTTAGGAAGTTATGGGTTGAAAAGGCTAAGTCAGTTGGTATTTTTATTAAATCCTATACCCATAAGGTGAGTCCCCAGGAGTAGGGAGCTACCAGGTTACCTAAGGAAGAGTGGATTGACTCAGATTAGAAACAGCACAGGTTGGAGCACACATATCTATCAATAGTTAACCTAGGTCCAGAGGTGACCACTGACTTCCAGACAGGTTTAGGAAGAGAGACTCAGTCTCAAAGCAATAAATAATGGAAATATTTGTATTTTTAATTTTATCAGGTTGATGGTCAAAGTGAATATTCTCATTATTTGTGCTATATAATTTTTTTGAACTATATGTTTCCATCTATCTGTCATTTTGGAATAAAATTTAATAGCTTTCCTTTAAGTAATGTTAATTCATATACATGTGTTTATATAATATATATACATGCAAACATGTATAACATACATGTGATATGTGTATATGAATCATCAAATCTTTCTCAATTCCAATTTCCTAATATATAAAGCAGGTTTAGTAATACCATATGATATACCTACCTGACAGTTCTGAAGATTAAATAAGATAATGGAAGCAAAAGTGCTATGCAAACTATAAATCAGTACACAAATGTATGTGATAATGATGATGGAAATTTTGACTATGATTACAATTTGGACCAGGAAGGTCATTGATAAATAAACAATTGAAATTACTTGATATAGAATATATTTTAGTTTTTTCAAGTAGATCTATTATCAGAATATATAACTCTATCCCTCATTTATTCATCTGAATAATATTGAAGATTTACTTCAATAATATGGAGAGCTTAGCTCAGGTGGTAGATTGGGCTATAGGGTTACATCAGCACCTTTAATATTTAATTATCTGATCATCCTATAGGGTCACTTTGGTAAGACAGAATAGAGTAATGGGAAGAACACTGTACCTGGAATTTGGAAATTCTGAGTTCTAGTACTGGCCTTGCTTCTACACATATAATCTTGAAAAAAATAACCTCTCTATAGCTCAATATCCAATGGAACAATAAAATGGAAACTATAGTTCCTTCACAGAGGTGGAATAGTAGTTTGTTGCAGTGCTAGGTTAGAATCAGGAAGATCTGAGTTAACATCTAACCTTTAAAACATACTACCTCTGGCTGATCAATTGACTCTCTTTATGTTTTAGTCAAATTTCCTTGGATTTATTGACTGCGTCTTAAATGGATCACAATATGTGTTGGTGGAGAGGGTTTCTACACAACAAGTTTCTTGTGGTCATAGAGATTTTCTTTCTTTCTTTTTTTGTGCAATAGTTCCAGTACTTATCTTACCAGATCTTGAGTAAAATGCATTGCAAACATTAAAGCCATGAAGATATGTGAGTTAGTACTAAATGGTACAAGTGATAGAATATGGGTTATTTATCAGTCTTTAACTTTTTATTGCTGTTAAGCATTGTTTAGGAGTATCCAACTTTTCTTTTATATTTTCTTTGAAAATATAAAGGAGTGATTTGCCATTTCCTTCTCCAGCTCATTTTTATAGATAAGGACACTGAGGAAAACAAAGTTAAATGACATGCTCAGGATAACATAGCTAGTAAGATTTTTGAGACAAGATATGAACCCATAAAGATGAGTTTTCCCATCTCCAGTCATTTGGATGATGTGGTATAACATATCTGGGTTCCTTCCTACTTAGGATCTTTTTTTAATTGAATGATATAGACTTTCAATTTTATTGTCATAAGGGTCTCTTAATGTAAACATTCCTTTTACAGAAACAAATCTCCTTTTACACTTATAGCTTTATGGAGTCATCTAGGGCAATAAGAGGTTAGGTGATTTACCAATATCATTTTGAATTGTTGGAAGCATAACTTGAACCCAGGGATTCCTTATTGATTCTCAGATCAGCTCTCATCTCTTCATATCATAGTACCTCTCACAAACTGTGGTTGGAGAGGAATTATGTTTCTTTACATTGGCACTCTAAATAAATGACACTATATAATTTTCATAAGTAAAATAACAATAAAAGTTAAAATTTGTTTCAAGTTAATAGAAATTTGTCTCCTCAAATTTCTTCTTTCCTTCATCAGTTCATTACATTTTAAAATTAGAATTTTTTTTCTAGCAAGATTACATGATTTTGAATGGAGAGATGATTTATTAGTAATTGAAAGGTGACATTTATATTTAGAATTTCCTTTCAAATTTCAGCTCTGACAGATACACTTATTTACTCATTCAGCCAATATATGTTACACATATACTATGCAAATAATACTGTCAGGTATTAAAGAGATGCAGAATTTGGGTAAGATATTGCCCCTGTTCTCTTGGAGTTCAAAGTATAAGATATAAAAAAGTATTATGTTAAATAAGTACCGTGCTGTTGTTTAGTTGTACATAACTCTTTGTAATCCCATTTTGGGTTTCCTTAGCAAAAATAATGGAGTTATTTGTCATTTCCTTCTCCAGCTTGTTTTACAGATGAGGAAAATGAGGTAAATGGTCTTAAGTGACTTGCTCAGGGTCACAGAGCTAGTAAATGATGTCAGATTTGAACTATCTATAAGATGAGTCTTCTTGAATCCAGTTTTATCCACTGTACCACCTAGGTTCCCCTAACAAATACACTATGGAATTATAAAATTTATTATTATATGAATTGATGATTGGAGGAAGATTGTTTGTGAGTGAGGGGCTTAAGGAAGACTTCATAGATGAGATGGCATTTGATGGAAGCATTAAAGTTTGAGTAGATATTTAATAAGAGAATAGGAGAATCAGAGAAGTGAGTATGTTCTAGTCCTATGAGGAAACATTATTAAAGGTAGAGGTTGGAGAGAGCAGGGCACCTTGGAGGATCAGAATCAACATGTTTCACTAAGGCAAAGAGTATGTGAAAGGGAGACATGACTGTTCCCAAGATCCTGATCCTTAATTTAGAGTTAGAATAGACCTTTGAAAAAATCTCATTTACAGATATGGAAACTGAAGCAAATATGACCTTGTGTCATTCAGTCAGTGATCATTTGTTAAGTATTGGTAACATCTCTACCAGAAATTATGCTAAGTCCTGTACACACAGGTCTGGAGGAAAGGAGAAATTTGAGTTATAAATTCCAATTAACTTTAAATCTTATGGATTTTTAACTTTCATAGTCATTTTATGTATGTGAGTTAGAACCAGAATTTGAACTCAAGCCCTCTCACTCCAAATCCACTGTTCTTTTCCTTTACTGTTCTTAAATAAGTCAAAGTATTAGGGTGCAAGGTTCTGTTAGCAAAGGACTTTGACCTTGACTCAATAGGTAGCATAGCACTATTGAAGATAATGAGTGTGATTGAATTATTTTAGGATCAATTGGAAGAGGTTACTGCAGTGGTCAAGTGGTGCTGTATTGAAGGGAAGGAAACAAAAACAGACTTTGGTAAGTAGATGAGAACGAGATGAGGGAGAAGAAAGACTCAGGGTAAATGGTGGTTCCAATGATAGAAAAGACTCAGAAACTTTGTTTTAGAGGAAAAGAAAAATGTAGATGTAGTTATTATAAATCTAGCTCATTGCTTAAGGTCCTATGCCTGAGTTGAAGATGCACCGAGAGACCAAAAACTCAAGGATCTTAACTAAGATAAAGGAACAGAGAAACAAACATAAGAAGAGAGCTGTTTGGGAAGCAACTGCGATATGGAAAGAATGATTGGTCTCTCTTCTTTCACCCCTGCTAATGATAAGCTGTCTGTCAACTTTTGTCAGGTTCAGGTATCATCAGAATCTGCTTTTTTTCAAAACTGGAAACTTCCTCCCCACCTACCCTAAGCCCCTCCCCCACCTCTGCAATAAAGATGTTAGAGTACAGAAAAGAATGTTTGTGAGGAAAGCAGTGACTATATAAAATCTAATCGCAGACCCTAAAGAGTCTTGTATCTGGACATAGTTTAATGCACGTGTACTAAGAATAATGCCTTTTACTACTGTACAATGAAGTGATGACTCATGTTCTTTATTATTATAATTTCATCTATTATTGGATTAGATTATTAGAGTAAGAGTTGTCTGAATTGTCACAATGAGGTGATGTGTAGATATGGCTATCACATCAAATGAGCATCTATCTGGGAAGGAAGAAAAGGTTAGAGCAGAAGTTCTTAAACATTATGGAGTGTTTTGATAACTACATTTCCAGATAATTAGTTTCATTTGTAATCATATGCATTTTATTCTATGTATATAAAAAACCACATTACTCTGAGAACACAAGATTGTCAAAGGGTTCCTGAAACAAAAAAAAAAGGGTTAAGAATTCCTGTATTTGAAGAACATCTAACTCCCAATTATTAAGATAGTTTAGCCATATAATTTATCTATGATGTAATTTCAGTACAGAATTTTCAAAATAGGTCAATTAATGTCATATTAATTGCAATTATTATGTGGCCCCAATTGACCTGTTTAGCATTTGGAAGGCTCTAAAGGGAGGACATTTAAAAAAAAGAAAGAATAAAAGAAAGAGAGAAAAAGAAACAGAGCAAACCTCTCCTTTTATGCTGTTGTAATGTCCTGCAGTTCTGGGACTGCATTCAGAGTAAGGATTTTGCCTGAAAGGGCTTCAGGAAGTTACAAAACTCCTTTACATGGCCTGCTGGATCTGTGTACAATTTCCAACATTACACAGAATAAATACCAGGAGACTGGTGTGGTTTATACAAGAGTTTATAGAGAAAAAATCCACCCACTAGCTCCCTTGCTGAGGATTACAACCAGGTCTCTGCTGCCAAGTTCTGTGTTTAGGTAAAGCATGAGAAAATCTGCCATTTTTTAAAGTCACAAAAGGGGTTCTATAGTAGGAGCGGTGAGAAACTGACAGCCTTTTATGCATAAAAGGCAGCTGTTCCTTCTCAGGTAATATTATTAATAAACCCTAAGGTAATGTTTGCTCTGAAATATGTCTAATTGAAATAATTTACTCTGACCCTTGGAGAATTATGAAACTGTTTTCATCATGTTCACACACAGCAAAATAATTATGAGATGCCATATGGAAAAGACATCATGTGGTAGATGTCTTTCTGAATCTATACTTTTTGAAATGGTTCCCACAGATAAATCATATAGCTAATTTATAAACTCAAGGTGAATAGTTCCTTTTCCACGTGGAGATCTGATCTAAAATGTTTGCTGTCCCAGAATATTTACTGGGGTGTTGACACACAGTAATTGCCATGATCATGAGACATTTTTCACGAAGTATCATGGTAGCAACATTTGGTCACATGGAAATGGTGGGGGTTGAGGGAAGAGGGGTGGAATTCCTCCACAGTCTGCACAGCTGCTGGGTGCTATTTGATTCTCAGAGAGCTCCTCAGGTACCGTGATGAGTAGGGTACATTTTGCCTTTTTTCAAGAAATCTGCCTGGAAACCTCCTGCAGTTTCCACTGATAGAGCACAGTTGGCAAGATGAGCTCCAGGGTGGTATTTGAGGACTTTCGGGAAAACTTGTCAGCTTTCACAGGGAAATGTCCAAGCGTTTATGGGAACTCTGAAATAGTGTTGGGCCATTCTCAAAGGGCTCTTTGGGGTCAATAGGGACAAGAATTTGAAAGCTTCTTGATGGAAGCTCCTCTGAACTTATCAAAATGGCTCAAGATCTGGCTGCCAGTCTCATGAGAGCAGAATCTCTTGTGTAATTTCTGGTATGGTACTTTCCTGCCGCCGGGGTGAGAAAAATCTTAGCAGGACAGACTTTCTCACCATATTTCATTTCTTCAGCTCCATGTCCTTGTGAAACCCAGGAAATGGAGAATCACAGGAAACTGAACTGGATCTTTGAAGGATTTTTTGTTTCAACCTGAGGGAAGTTGGGTTCACATTTCTTTAGAGCTTGAGAGTCAGTTGTGAAGTTGAATCAACTGACCTGGTTTCCCGGCCAAATTAAAAAAAAAAAAAAAACTCTGAAAGTTTTCCTTCAATGTGTCAACTATGTTTCTAAAATCGACCATATTGGCTAACTTCTATCAGGCATGAGAAAATGTAGTGTGATGCTGTGAATATGGTCTGTTGACAATAATATCATGACTTCTGCTACCATAAAAATAACATTACCTGGTTCTAGTCTTCTGCTTCCCACAGGCTTCACAAATGCTGCTCTGGCCTTCTCTTGGGTGACTATTATCTCAAGGATTCCCATTTCTACCAGCCCATCACTTTATTCCAGAGAACTTGGTCACAGCTGCAGTAAATGGGCATTTTCATCCTGTAACAGCTCTTGCAAAGCCGTCTCTGAGATGTTAATTGTGCAATGAGTCCAGCCATCGTTATCCTCACAATTAGCTAATAGTTGGCACATTTAAATCCTTCTTCCAGCCCCCTAGGGTCCATTCAGGAACCTTCCCTTTGTTGACAGCCTAATCTAACTTCCCAAATATAACACTATTATATTTATTTCTCTCTAGGAAAATATATTTGCATGACATGAAATTATATGCACACACATGTGAGTATAAGTGACTTGCAAAATTTTGTGAACTGAAAGCATAGCTTTTTCATTTTTTTTCATATTTTCTGGTTCCATTTTTAAATTGAGGGTGTGGTTGTTTTCTCTCTCTCGCCCTCTTTTTAAATTACTGAAGGGAAACACTGGAAATCTGACAATGATGATTCTACTGCTATTTCTAATATATCTCAGGTCAGAGCCTAGGACTTCCCATTTTTAGATAACTGCCAAACATTTGTTTTTATATCCACTAGACATCTGGGCTATTGTTGAGTCCGATTTCTAGCTATTTGAACTGTCCTGAAGTAAAGGTAACATTTTTTTTCTCCATGATTTACAATCTATCATTATTACAGTGCAGTCTCTGAAAGCATGCAATAGAGATTTATGATCCACTCGTGTTTTATACTTGATTCATATAAGAGAGAAAAGGTAAACCGTCCTGGGCAGCAGAGCACTCTCTGCTGTAAGCTCTTGCTTCCTTTGGTATGTTGCTCTCAGTCTGATTAAAGTATAGGCAGAAGGTCACTGACCAAACTTTGTCTTCCTCACAGTTTCCCACCACATGTATTCCTCCCAGGGAACATTTTCTCAGCTCAGGTTATTTCCAGAAATGTTCTCAAACCCAGAGAACGGTCTTTGCAGTAAAAGAGTGAATTCCCACTTTTTATCCTTTATCTTACACTTCGGTGATGACAGCATTTATGTTTCTTCTATTGACAGGGCCAAGAACAACAGGATTAATGAGGTTGTCTCTTTTTCATGAGTGCATTATATTCTTTCTCTGACCTTTCAAACATGGGAATCTTCTGTTTCATAAGAACTCTTAAGGAGGGAATTCTCCTTCCCACCCACCCCCCATTTTCTACTCATTGCCCTTTTTTTCTGAGTGACCAGTGGGTCTAGGGAATGGTGTATTCAGAAAGCTGCTCACAAACTGGCAATGCTTGTCTCATTATATCAGAATCATAAGGGTAGAAAAGGGGGGGAGTGGGTAGGGGTGGAGCACTGTGGTGGTGATGGTGAAAAGAAATAGAATTTTATCTTCTCTCATAGTCAGATTTTATGAAACTTTAAAAAAAACCTCAGTCTTCTTTTAAATGAAAATAAAAGCATATAGAAGTTAACTTTTTATTTTATTTTCCATTCATCAATTGACTATTATTAAGCACTTGCTACATGCCAAATATAATTATAGGTGTGGTAGATATTGATAGAATGAAACAGTGCCTACTCTCAAGGAACTTATGTTATAAAGAGGGTGATGTGGTCAGCTAGATGGCATAATAAATAAAACAATTACACTGGAGTCAGGAAGAGCTGTGTTCAAATTCAACCTAAGACACGTAATAATTATGTAACTATGTGGCCTTGGGCAAGTCACTTAATCCCATTGCATTGCCAAAAAAAAAAAAAAGACAGGGAAACAAATACTTAGAAAAGTATTATGAAAATAACTATATAAAAAGTATGCATATAAATTGTTGCATCTTCTTTTTGTCATTGGTTTTTAAAGAGAATTATTGACCTCACTGGTGATGGCTTAAGCAACTTGCTAGTGAATTGGATTTAAGTGAGGCAAAGTTGCATAAAGTCATGAGCTCACTCTCTCTTCCTCTCTTCCTGAATCATCAAAGCCCAATGTCAAGATAAAAGTTAAAATGACTGGTGATGGCCCAGTTTGAAGTGTATGATGTGGGAGTCTTCAATATTTAACTAAGTTTCAAGCGCTCCAAAAGACCTTTAGGGTCTTTGGAAGAAATTTTTCTCATCGAGAAAGTCTACATATACTTGCAGTAGACATCCTCCTAATTCACCAACAGGTGATTTTCTCCTTACCCTGGTTTATATCATATTCCAAGGCTATTCACCAAGGTAGGGTGGCTGCACATGTTACAACATCTTGGAGGCATGATTGAGAGTTGGGTGAATCAAATGGTCCTCCAAATCCAATTCTAGCTTTCTGTTCATTATATTATTCCCCATATGATACACAAACCTACTCTCTCTTTCAATGTACATGAATGTATGTAAATGCATACACACATGTGTTTATATTTGTATAAATGTGCATATATATATACACACACACACATATCTACCAGTAAGTGATCTGTGATTTTTATTGGTGGTGGGAATTGCTCTGAAAGATTCAGATTAAAATTTTTGTTTATAATTAACTATATGCATATGCATGTGAATACATAATATAGATTACATAAAATATGTACATATATGCTTAATACACACAATCTAAATATATGTATTCATTGAAAAGGTATCCAAAAGTCTTAGTGTGTTTTAAAGTGTATGTATAATTGTATTCACTCATATAAATGTATCTATTGAAATCTTTGTTGGTACCAATATTTCTATCTATCAATATCTGTATGTTTACAGAGCATAATAATCAAAAATAAACAAATAGATATAGATAAGTGTGTGTATACATGTATATATACATATATATGTATATGTATATATATATATACACATATATATAGCTATAGTTAGATGTTTGTATTTGTATGTACATTTTCATCAGTGATCTCTGATTTTATCTGGGATGGAACTTCTTCTATCATCACAGGTCACAATTTCTTTACAACTTAATATATCATCTAATTATAGATTGAGAGTTGAGTGGGACTTTAAAGGCCATCTAGTCCCTAATCTTTTTATATAAGAGAAGGAAGATTTAAGAGGTGAAGTAAACTACTCAGGGTTATAAGCTAACAGATGTTAGAGACAGAGTTGGAAAAGAAGGCCTTCCTAATTTCATGACCAAGATTGTAGACATTGAGCTACATTCCCTTTTCAAGAGAATTCATGTTGCTCAGTCATCTTCTTGGAATCTAACAAGTAATGAATTTCTCATATCTCTTGAGAGAAACCTCTATGAAAGCCATTTTCCTTAGGTGCTGATCTGACCATGTCAATCCACTGTTCAATCAACTCCACATTCTCCCTTTGCATAAAGGATAAAATAAAATTCTTGTATATCTTTTAAAATACTTTAAAAGTTTTTTGCAATTTTTTTCTCTCTCCCTTATTTACTTATTCTATCGTTTTAAAAAAATACAAAACCTAGGACAATTAAGTATTTTGTCCCTTGTAGTTTCATTTATGGTAACTTGAAATGTAGTACTGGAAAAGCAGGCTTTGATAAAGACTATTGAGATTCAAATGGAGCACCTTAACCATACCTTTAATCCCACTGGTCAATAATATATCCCTGACCAAGCCTCATTTGCCCTTTGTTTGGGTTTTGATGGTTCTAAGTAAGTGTAAATAACAATTGCTTCAGTTTTGGTCATAAAATGTAAGAGTCTTCACCTCCTGGAATTTTTTTTTTTTTTGACTAGGCAAAAGAAGTCATTCTTTACCTCATCTCTTACCCAGCCTAAATCACTGAATAGACATTTGTCTCAGTCAAACTGAGACCTGGGAAAGACCTTAGTTTGAAAAGGCCAAGATCTCCCTTTGCATCTGGGGCTATCTTCAGTCATTCTGATTGCCACTGGACCCAGATGACTTTGGAGGAGTAAGGCTGGTGACTTTGGACTACCTTCTCTTATTTAAATACAATTTGCTGGCAAACCATCATAGCACTTCCTTGTGCTACCTCTTCAAGAATGAAGGTCAGACAGCAACAACCTACCCCAACCAATCTTTCTACCTCATTGGTCATTAATTCTGCTTACCCCTAAATGATATAACTGAATTGTCCTTTCCTCTCTTCCTCACACATTACACTCTGTCTCATATCTGTGCCATTACACTGCCATGTCTTGGCCATGGAATGCATTCTTTCCTCACCCCTACATCATGGTGTTTCTTCTAGAGAAAGCCAAGTAGCATTTTCTGTGTAAAACCTTTTGTGATTGCTAATGTCCTATATTTCTTGGAAAGTATCTTAGACTTTGCCTGTATATATATATATATATATATATATATATATATATATATATATATATGTATATATATATATATATATATATATATATATTCATTATATGTCAGTATATGTTCATTTGTTTAATTTTCTATTTCCCTATCCTTGCTATATCTCTGTCTCTATTTATTTATCTATACTTACATATGTAATTGTTATCTTTGTTATTAAACAATAAGCTTCTTTTGAGTAGGGATCATTTCATTCTTTGTATCTGTATCCTTATCATCTGGCACAATGCTGAATACATAATTGTTTCTCAGAAATATGTTTTGATTGATTAATTGAGTAACTGGACTTATCTTATATGACAGATACATAGTCTAAGACTAGATCCATATCTGAAACCTTCCCAACTTGCTAGGACATTGTGAGAGATTGTAATTTGTTGGGATAATCCTAAGGAGCACAGAATCACCACCACACTGCAATGAAGACCAGCAATAGGATTTTACTGAACTTTGAAGGCCAACATGGAGAAGGGTTCCATGTGAACAGTAATTGGACATGGGCCAGTTTTTCCTGAGAGGTTGGGGAGCACTGTCCAGTTCCATTGCCCTCTGCTGAGTGAGTCAGGCTCAGCTCCCTAAATCCAGAGTGGTGGAGATGGGTTCGGGAAACATCCAGTGCGGTAAAGTGACCTACTGTGGAGAAACTGGTGAAAGCGAGCTCTGGGAAGAGTTTTTTTTTTTTTTTTTTTGCTTTGTGGAGGGCAGGACCACCCTGAAATGGGTTCACTTTTAGAGAGGGGTTGGCACCTTGGAAAATGTAGCAGCTCTGGCAGCATCCAGGAAGTTCTAGCTTTGGGGTGCTTACAAGAAAAGCAGAGCAGCATAGACCCATGAGTGGCAAGCTGAGGTTGCCCTGCTGTTTGAAGAGGAAAGGCTGTACTGACAATCAGTCCAACCAGATTGGATTCCATGTTGACACAGCCCAAGGTGCTGATGCATCATGTTGCCTTAGACAATGTGAGTCACCATTTTGTCAATAGATATTCCAGAGTGACACTTAGACGGGCATTGCTGGAGCTCCAATGTGCCTCAATGACACAGGAGGAAAAAAAAATTCTCAAGGGTTAACGACTCCCAAACTCCAGATCATCACCAAAAGTCCTGTTTCCTAACAAATCACACTATGGGGAGATAAGGTTCTGGTCAAGGTAAGTAAGGATGTCTTTGCACAACCCTCCCCTCACTATAATAAACTTAATTATGCAATTCATGTCATCATGTAAATGATGCATGATCCTTTTTAATTATGAAGAACTAACATCTCCATCAACTTAAATAATCTGAACTTTGCTATTAACAGTACTGAGGACAGGATCTTGTGATACCTGAACTCAATAAATATATGGGACCTTCTGTACCTAGATCATATCCTTCTGTCAAGTACCAAAATTAATTAATTAATTTAAAATTGTAATTCTAATATCTAAAAATTTCTATAGTTTATTAAGACAGAAGTCTTTTTCTGTCTTCTGTATATTTTAATTTCTTTTTTCTAATTCTAATTTGAAATATTTATATTATTTCCCATATCCATCCTTTGTTCCTTGAAGGTTTGTACTTTCATTTATTTTTGCCTTCCTTATAGCACTTAACAGTGTTTTCTAACTTACAGTTACATCTCATTTTTAAAAATTCTAGGTTTATAGAGACCTTTTGCACAATTACCTTTTGAGTTAAATCATATTAGTCCCATTTTATAGCCAAGGAAAATGTTTAAAGTATGATTTGAATTCAAGTGAAAAGCCTTCAGGCACAATGCTCTCTGTACTAGGTTGCACTGTTTCTTTTCAGTAGATATTCAATAAATGTTTGTTGGTTGAAAGGATGATAATAGATATTATTACTTTCCATAGTCTTAACATAAATAACTCAATTCTACCTGGGCATTAGAATCAATGTCATGTTCCTGGTTTGATTATTAGGGAGGATAATAGCTATTTTGGATAGGACTTAAGAGGTTTATTTGTGTGTGTGTGTGTGTGTGTGTGTGTGTGTGTGTGTGTGTGTGTGTGTATGTGTGTGTGTGTATGTGTGTGTATACATATATTTTATTTATTTATTCACTTATTAGTTTCTATTGCTCTTTTATTAGATAAATGTATTTTAATTAAATGTTTCACTTCTTTGGACATCATTTTCCTTACCTGTAAAATGATGGAGTTGAACTAGATAATTTTATAATTATTTTTCCCCTTATAAAAAAAACTTGAGAGTTTGATAGCTGTTGTAATTGCCAGTAAAATGCCTTTAGCATTTAGATAGTTGGACTTTTACTTGCTCTCTGAGAATCAACTACATACATTTAGCGATTGTTTTCAAAACTACCACAATTGAGACTCTTTCTCTCCTTCCTCACCTCTGGTTCAAGTAAGAATACTTAAAACCACCTCAGCCAGATGGCATTATTTTGTTGCAATCAATTGTGCTCAAATCAGAACTTAGCTAGAAATATTACCCCGGTCTATGGACCCTAGAGAAAAAGCAATCTGATGCTTCCCAAATACTCTCTTCTATGCCTAAAATATGAGTTTTTCATGTATGTAATGTGTCAGGTTCAGAATTTGCTTGGTATTTGGAGAAGAAAGTCAATGTTAGAGATTCAAGCAAGGACACAGTGATTGGAGTCTAAAAAGTCCTTAAAATTAAAAAGAAGAAATTGAGAATTGTAGTTGATTTGTGACTTATGAACAGGACAGACAGCTCAAGAAGGTTTAAGAAAGAACAAGACAGCTTGGTTAGCAAAAAAGTGGTTAATTAGGGTTAACTACTTCTGGTGACTGATCCCCAAAGCAGAGACCATCCTCTTTTCTGGTTACTTTACTATTCATCATTGACTTGAGCAAGAAGAGGCTCATAAGTGCCTATTTGCCATGTAAAAGAAGTCTCATAGAGATGGATGCAGTTTATGATAGCAATAAGACTTTCAAAGAGTTCTCACACTCAAACAAAGCTGTTTGAGGTCATCTACTGCCCTGATACTTGCTATTCTTATCTGGAAAGATAATTTGAGCTCCAGGGTCCCATAATTAGTATAACAAAAAAAAAGTATTTATTTGTTTATTTGGTTTTATTCTTAATTCTAACAGCAAAAAAAAAAGATTGGGTAAAATTGTAATAAATCCGACTGTACAAAACAGGTTTGGTTAATAAGTAATTAATGAGTGAAAGAATAGCAATGGACCTACAATTTGGTCAAGAATTTAGATCTTTTTAAAGATTTAATTTTCACTTTAAATTGCTATCTTATTGACTATAGGCTATCAAGTTTACATTTATTAATATGCATATTTCCATTTTCTTTTTTCAACAGTTTTAAGAACTCAAACTTTTATTAAATGCTTACTGAATGTAAACTTCAATAGCAAGTATAAGAAAGGAAACAAAAATTAGATAAGACACAATATCTACCCATATGGAGCTTATGCTCTGTTTCAGAGAAATATACATATAATGATATATAAAATAATATTTACATATTAGGGAATTTCAAAGCAAATTGCTAAGTGAAATATGAGGTCGAATAGAACCTACCTCTTAGGATTGTTATGATGATCAAATGATCTATTATTTTTATAGTCCTTAGCATAATGATTGGCATATAGTGCTATTTAAATGCTGTTCTTAATACCACAAACACCACCATCACCACCAAAAACTACAACCACTGAATTTCAGGTTAGGTAGATTGTTTGAAAGTGGAGTATCTGAAGACTTTTTAAAAAAATGAAATGTATCCTTGGTAGAGTTTGGGTAATATGGTCCGAGTACTGCTGGAGGCAATAACCCTATCTAACACAGTGCTTGAGAATGGGGTAGTGATCTAGAATTTAATTTATTTCAAATTTAAGGAGATTAATTCAAATTGGCATGCTCATTATCAAATATTTATTGCACGCCTGATAGTTGCATGGCATTATATTAGTTTACTATGAGATTTGGATGTGTTCATTGAAAATTATCCCAGATTTCTAAAAATTTACAAAGTTGATGAGAAGAATGGATAGTATAGAACATGATACAATAATATTGACATATTAGTATAGAAACTAGATTGGTGATTTTGAAATGGTACGAGAAAACTTCCTTTATAGTCAACATCTTATCTATAACATATCGACATTATAAGTCCTAGAGAGTGTCATAGAATGATGAGAGAGGGGTCACATAGCCAGAAGTGTCAGAAGAAGTATTTGAGTTCAGGTCCTCTTAGATCCAAGATCTTATCTATCCATAATGCCAGATTGTCTCTCTGGTCCACTTATGATTTCTACTAAGTGGCAATGGAGCAATCAAAGATAAATGCCCAGGTTTACAGTGATTAAATTTAAATCTGAGAGTCAAGTGAGTTGATAACCTGATTAATACTTTTTATTCCTTAGACAAATTATATTCCTGGTATAAGAGTAATCACTTAAATTGTTTCTGACTGATTGATTATAACCTGTGAGAAAGGGAGGAACATGCATAAGTGATACACCTTATGACTATAGCAAAATATTCAAGGTTTCTTTGAGGTGTTGTTGCTTGTGTAAGTTTCTTTCTTGAGTGTTTTATGTGTGGAAATAATTAGTTTACATTCATAATTTAACAAAAAGAACAGCAACTTTAAAATACTGGCTGGAGTTCTAGCTTTGGCATTAGGGAAATGGGGCTTCAAATGTTTCCTCTGATGGCTACTAACCCTATGACCATGGTTAAGTCACTTAATCACCCAGAAAACTCTCTAAGATTCTAAGTTTACAACAAAGTTGTTGGTCAGTGTTAGTGAAGGAAGTTAATATAATGAAATTTCCCCACATAGATAAAATAAAAAATCCAAACTGGCCCCAGCACACCACCACCCAAATTTATATTTATTTATAAATTCCTTCAAAAAATATGAAATGCTTTCCTATCAGCAGCTTGTAAAGAAGGTCTCACAAGGATTACTATTCCACTTTTATAAATGAGAAATAATAGACTCATGGTCATATAGCCTGTAGAGTGGTAGACATGAAATATTTTTTTACTCCTATAGAATTATCAGATGAAAGATCTCTTTTAATTCTTGATTTTCTATCTTAACATTTCATTCATCTTAACATTATATTATTATGCCCACTTTTGGTATCAACTTCTACTCTAGACCTACTTGGCTATCTCATTGTAGTATGTAAATAGGTGACCCTGATTGCAAGAGAAGCACTAAATTTGATCAGTTTTAAAAATCTGGAAAAGCTCTGTGAATAGACTAAAAATTGATTTTTTTCTTATAGAAAGAGACTAAGCTTCATCAGACTTAGAAAGGATAGATATCAGAAGGGTGACCACTAGGGTTTATATTTTAATTAATTAATTTATTTTTTGCTACAACTCATGAACAACTATATTTTGATAAGTGTCTGGATTTGGATTTGACATTAAAAGAGGGGCATTTGAAACTATGAATTCATGAATCTTTTGAAATTTTGGTTTTAAACTCTTTTTTTTAAGTGGGGTGGTGTTTAGGGAGCAGTTACTTCCCAGCAATTTTGACATTAACTTTATATGCACAAGAGATTTAAGGCAAATTATAGAGGAAGAACAGATGTTTTTCCTTTTGTTCTTTTAACTCATATTATTAAATTCTCTAGGGGGAAAAATTAAGTTCTCGATAGGGAAGAAAGGGGAGAGTCAGCATGGCACAGTGGATAAAGTCAGGAACACCTGGGTTCAAGTTTCCAGTTGTAAATCTGTGAATCTGTGTGTGTGTGTGTGTGTGTGTGTGTGTGTGTGTGTGTGTGTGTCTATGTGTGTGTGTAGGTTCACAAGTATGTTTAGAGAAACAGCACAACATAGAGCCTAGAAAGCTGGCCTTGGAATCAGGAAGACTGACATCTATCGGCTATGGAGCCTTAGAAAAGTCACTTCTCTCACTATTCAGAAACACTTCCTAGCATTCCCAAATGCAGCTGAGCCAGGTTAAAGTATAATTGAGAAATATCTAATAAAAATAAAAAATAAAACACAGATAGCATATTTTAAAACTAAGTCAACATGCGATTCACTGAGCTCCTTTTATTAGTGGCCCCTGTTTATTTCTACTGGAGTATGATACCACTGCATCTGGGCAACCCTTTAAGACTAAAAGGTAAAGAGAAAGTGCTCACTGGTTTCTGTGGAGGAAGTTCCTCACCTAGAGCTCCCTACATGGATGTAATTATAGTTGTAGGGAAAATAACCAAAAAAAAACCAATTAAAAAAACCTTAAAAGTAGAAAGGCTAATAAGATATAGTTAAAATTATAATTTCAAAAATGTCAAGGCAGTAAATTTTAAATTCATTTATCATTGTCAAAATTAAATGGAGGCAATTATATCATATACATATATTTATATATACATATATGTATATATATATACATATATATATGTATATATATATATATCTCAAATATGTGACACCTTGATTCTCAGTGCACTGACCAGGAAATACCTATGTTTATGTTTAGCACCTCCCTTTTGGTCACACCCACAGAAATGAAACCATATCCCCTTCTTGGTGGTCTTCTACCTATTCTAACCTCTTAAGCATCATAAAAATAAATAGTGATTCCTCTACCTAACTTTAGAGAAATATGATCTTAGAGACCCAGGGGAAAACCTAAGGGTAGATAGTCCATGAAAATTGTATTATTCAGGTTTTTTTTCTTTTTATAATAGAAGTAGAAATTATTTAGGCCTACCAGGTTCTCTCAACCATTCATTAAAAATATGAAACTAAGTAAACTTGTAGTTCAGAAATGAATTATAAATTCAAGGAAATGCCTCAGTTGTATTTTAGTAAAATATATTGAATATAAAATAATGTAGGAAAAGATGTCAAATTATATATGGACAATTATGAAATCATGAAGTCAATCACCAATAATCAATAATTATTTATTAGATTAAAACTACATATTGTCTGGATAGGTTCTGAGAATGCCAAAGCAAAATGATGCAGTTCCCCAGACCTCAAGAAAACTTATATTCTGCTTAGGAAGATGGCATATAATATATATATATATATATATATATATATATATATATATATATATATATATATGTAAAACATAAAAAATCTAGACAAAATTTCTAAAAAATGGGGAGGGGATACTGGTTAAAATGAACAGCTGGGAAAAGCATCATGTAGATAGTGACACTCAAGTTTTGACAAAATTAAGGATTCTAAGGGATTCAGGTGAAATATTATAGTACTTGAAAAGAAGTTATTACATATCTTTCATAAATGCATATATTCTACAGATAATTACTTACCAAACTCATTCACATAAGTTTTATTTCTCCCCTCTAAAAGTGAGTTTTCTCTTTCACTTAAATTGATATTTTGTCCTTTTTTACTGCATCTAAAATATTTTAACTTATATTATATTTACTTGCAAACATCTTATTTCTTTAATAAAGAAGGAACCTTGAGGATAAAGATGGAACTTTAATTATCTTTGTTCCTTTTTCGTGCATTGCAACATTAGTATTTTGTTTAATTAGTCTTTGCATATTTGCTAATAAATGTTTGAATAAACTAGAGCCAATAAATCACTTAGTGAAGATATCATTAGTAGCAATAAGATGCAAATTGTAGTTTCTTGCACTCTCTACCTAATAACCTTGGCATATACAAGATGTTGGACAAGCCAATCTTTCTTTTTTTTAATTTTGATAAAATGGCAAGAATCCAAATCATATTCCAGATAATTTAAATAGCCCGATTAAAAATTAACTGTCCTAGTTTCTTTATTGTTTCCCCCATATAAATTAATATCAA
The DNA here is from genome assembly GCF_037893015.1 of Macrotis lagotis. Taxonomy (NCBI): domain Eukaryota; kingdom Metazoa; phylum Chordata; class Mammalia; order Peramelemorphia; family Peramelidae; genus Macrotis; species Macrotis lagotis. The sequence goes on from NC_133658.1 coordinate 635,494,128, forward strand.
CTTAGTGCTACTGATTGTTTCTTTTGTAATATCTAAATTTAAGTAACATAATACATATACCTGCTGAAGTTCTACACTAGAGATTCCATTGAGATTTATATTTTTTGCTTCCTTTAGTGTGGGGTCAAGTCATGATTACATGAGCTTGACCAGAAAATTGGTATTCATTAATTAGAACTCTATTAATTAGGGAAACTCAGCAACGTGGTTCTTAAACTCTGTTCAAGGAAAGGGTATTATAGGTATGCTATAGCATTCTTTGATTCCAGACTTAGGAAGTTTTCAACCTAGCCAGTGTGTTGGGGAAAAATATTGTAAATACTCTATGTATCCCCATGACCCTAACAGATTAGAAGTAGAGTACAAAAGTCCATTTTAATATTGTATGTATAGTAGTATAGTCCATTAAGTATGAATCTATATATAAGCAACATTAGGCTACTGGCAAAAGTCCCCTTGGGTGTGATTCTTAAATCCTAGAGTCATTGAACCAACTCTAATTTAATCACCACTCAAGAGAAATCTTTAAAGAAACCTGTTCATTTAAGTTTTCTCAGAGATTGAACTGATATTAGCTGAACTCTGTTATCTAGTTCAGTAGGAAGACAATGAAGTCAGGAAGTCAGTGAGGATCAGTGGAATGAGAACTGGCTATGAAACTTTAAGTCCTATATTCAAATACCTCCATGATTCTTTCTTTGTGACCTTAGTCCAGTCACTTTATTTCTAGATGTCTCAATTTCCCCACCTGCAAAATGAAGGAGTTGAATTATAGGGAGTATCATTTTTCCTTCTAATGCTATGATCCTATATACTGTTATTCTGATATCTGTATCAGATGTGATAATCTGCATTGATGTAACAAAACCCCAAACTCAAAGGATTATAAGGAACTCTAGATCATGTGAGTCCTCCCAGAACCAGAGAGAAATGGAGCTAAAAGAATTGGATTGGTACTGTTCAGTCTTGTATGGGTTTTCTTGGCAAAGATACTGGAATAATTTGGCATTTCCTCCTCTAACTTGTTTTACCGAGGAAGAAACTGAGGAAGAAAAGAGTAAATGATATATTCAGGGTCATAAGACCAGTAAGTATCTGAGATAAAATTTGAATTCAGGTCTTTCTAACTCTAGCCTTAGTACTTTATCCATTGTGCCACTTAGCTGACTCAAAGAAATTGGATTAGATCCAGAGAAATATTATTTCCAGCAACGATTTTATTCATCTTTTGACTACTGCTTTTAAATATTTCCTAAGTATAAGGGTATCCTAAAAGAAGAGTCTGGCTAGTAGTCATACCCTCCATTCATTACACTCTCTTCTCAGATAAGATGTTTCTTAGGAATAGTAATCCCTTTGTCCCTCCTGCTTTCTTAGTTATGATACCAATGTCTGAACGTCACAGTTCAGGACTTGCTTCTGCTAACTTGAATGATTCTTGATTTTCACAAAGTATTTGTTTGATTCCCTCATAATACCCTAGGGAAAAAGATGAGAAAATCAAAGCTGCTAGATGGATTTATGAAAGGTATAATGTAAAGAGTTTTGAATAATGTATATGTAAAACTTGACACGTGTTACTTATGATTCCATAAGGTTCTGTCCTTGGTGCTGTCTTGTTCAGAAAAAAGGAAAAATCTAAGCATCTTATTTAAGATTTTCAGAAGAAACAAAAACTTAGCTGGGGAAGGAGGAGTATGGAGGGAAGAAAAGGGAGAGGGAGGGAGGGAGAGAAAGAGAGAGAGACAGAAAGACAGACAGCTAGATGGGTGAGAAATATCACAAATGCCAAAATCAGGATAAAATCATCACTGTAAGATGATATAGTGAAGTGAAAATAGTAAAATGAAATGCAACAGAGATAAATGTAAAGTCCTTTATTTGGATTCAAAAATTCATTTGTTGGTTATGGGAGAATTTAGTAGTATTCTTGTATAAAAATATTCTAAGAGTTTTGATTATCCATAAACACAATATGAACCAATTGTCCCTATTTTAAAAATGTCTAGACTACAATGCAGTACAGTGGGACGAGGAAAAGGAGCATCTGGAAACTATGTTTTATAAGGAATGATTGAAGAAATTGGTGAAGTTCACCCTTGGGAAGCATTGGGGACACAATGAGAGGTATAATAGTTCTTTTTCAATATTCAAATGTCTGCCATATGAAAAAAAATGTGTTGGTTATTCAATTAGCTTTTCAAAAGAGACTTTTGTTTTGAAGATTCAGCAAGAACAAATGTCCAACCTTTCTTCCCTTTCCCCTCTCCCCCTGACACCTAGGGGGCACACTCAGTTTTTGCATTTCATTCATCCTTCCAAGGTCACATCCAAATGTAGCATTGGATGAATCCTTGTCTCAGCTACTATTGAACAGATTTACAAAGATCACTTCTTGTTCCTTGGATTTGACTTCAGACCTCAGATATCAGAAGTCCCAGATTCCAGAAGCTTGCTCCCCTGAAATTGCTTAACTTGCAAGGTTAGAGTTTCCAAATCCCATCTCCTAAAATGAATATGTTGACCTAAGAGGGGAGAAGATGCAAAGCTTCTGTTATAGCCTTCTCTCTTCCCAGACAATCAGGAGAGTTAAGTTAAATGAGAGGAACTGAGAAGAACTTTAAATAGATTATTGTCTACTTTTTCATGGGGAAAAAATCAAGATCAATGGGTAGAACCTAAAGAATATGAATACTTCTTTTGTAAGTATGAACTTTCTAAAAATCAGACTTATCCAAAACTTAATTGAAATGATTCTTGACATACAGAAATGTCTATGAGGAGAGGGAATCACCACCAGACAGGGATGTCATAGAAGGAATTGTTAAACTTGTAAAATTGAACTAGATAATTTCTATGGTATCTTCTGACTCTGATATTTTGAAATTCAATTGATTGTTAATAAAATGTTATTCAATCTTAGGTTAAATACTTAACTTGTCTATGGTCTAGGACAGAGGTATCAAATCTGTGATCTGTGGACCTGCAAGTGGCCTATAAAAATCCAGAGTACAGTCTGAGCCACATTAAAATGTAATTGGAAAAATATTTAACAAAATAAATATAATTATAGTACAAACATAGATAATGTTAATTTGTGTTTTTCTTAAGTCAACATTTAGCCTGCAGAGATCTGCTTTTATTTGAGTTTGATATCACTGCTCTAGGACATTGCCAAAAGAACACAGTCAAATAGAAAATCTTGAAATATTCAGTAACCAACTAATTTGCAACCATTTATTGATATTCAGGGCAAAAGTTCATGAAAGTATGGGACCTGTTACTCAGAACAAATTAAAATATTTTCTGGTGCATTGAATGAATCTAATATTTTGTTAGCACAACTGAACTATTTTTCCAGTATACCAATTTTGGTTTTGTTTATATATCCTTTACCACAATTTCCTAGCTATAGTAATATCAACCATAGGAATCAATTAATCAACAGTCATTTATTAAGCACATATGGACCAGGCACTCTGTAAAGACACAAAAAATGAAACAATCCTTCCTCCTATAAGTTTATATCCTGGACCCATTGCTCAAGTTGCTGGAAGATCTGAGAGGGTCTGACTATAGATTAAATTAAATCAGTGGTGGCAATCAGTTGGCTTGCACCAGTTGGGCATAATTGATACCTAATTTTATGTAGAGTTTGTTTAACTGGTTACTGAAATGGCTCTTGTAATCAGGGTTCTCGGAATTCAGCCAGTTGGGCAGAAAAGGATACCTATTTTTTTTGTTGAGTTCACAAACAGGTTGTTAATTTATTTGAATCCCACCACTGCATTAAATTAATTAAATGTTTACTGAGTGATTACAGTGGAAAGAGTGCCAGACCTGGGGGTCAGGAAGACTCATCTTTCTGAGTTTAAGTCTGACCTCAGACAGTTAATTGTTGTGTGATACTGGGTAAATCACTTAACCCTACTTACCTCAGTTTCCTCATCTGTAAAATGAGGTGGAGAAGGAAATGGCAAACAACTCTAGGATCTTTGCCAAGAAAACACCAAATGGGATGAGGAAAAGTTGGACACAACTGAAAGGACTGGAGAACAACAAAAGCACTAAGATAATGAAGGGATATGGGGAAGACAGAGAGAGAGATGGCAGGACTAACAAAAAACAATTAAAGAGCAATAAAATGCAGTATGCAATTTCATGGTGAAACACTTGGTCCAGATTATAAATGCTATAGGAATTTAGAGAAGGGAAGATCAAAGTGGTCTGTAGTGACTGGACTTGGCTTCACTGAGAACATGAGATCCTAATATATATAGAAATTTGCCAATTGAAGCAGTCATTCATTTTCCCAAAGCAAAAACTTCATGATAACAATTATCATTTTTTAACGAAAGTTCTTTTAGATCTTAATAGGGTTATGGGAGGATATTATTATTATTTAGAATTCCTCTCCTTTTTTAATCTTTGCCACATTCATATGGTGCTCTGCTTCCCATAGAATTTGCTGTAGTGACATCAGGCAGTAGCCCCAGAGGAGCTGTCCTATGTTAGAGCCTTCAGAAGGAATGGTGTTCGTGGCACCAAAGTGACACTCCCCCATGTGTCCCCCTCCACCCCCACCCCCAAAGCAGCAGATGAAATATTTCAAAGGGGACATCTGCCACCACCACTGAGCTTTTATGGCATACCCACACATGTAGACTCACTAAAGTGGGCATGACAGCTGAAAAAAATTAAAAGTGTGTGTGTTTTTAAAAACAACTTATGGCTGGAAATTAAGAAATGACTTTAAATAAGAAGGTTTTTTGTGAGTTTTTTTTAAGACCCCACACTTACAAAATCTTTTAGGTCATGTGTTTGCTTTCTGAAACATTTGGCAAGTAGTAAGAGCCATGGGAATATATCCACTCCATCTGGAATCAGCAGATTCCTCCTGGTTCCACTGTACCTGAATTCCACCAGCCCCCATGCTCACAAATGTTTTTGTTTTCTTCTGTCAATAAATTTTGGAAGCTGCAATTAAATGGAGGAGCTTCTCAGAAATGAGCTCTTCCTTAGTCTTACATTGGACTCATGAAGGATTCAAAGGGGTTACTTGTCATTTACCCATTTATTATAGTAAATATCAACTTAGGACTTCCTTGATATGGTGTCCTTGTAGACAGCATTTGCCTTTATCAAAAAGGCCAATGGTGAGCTCATCACATGATACTCCACCCATTATTTCCAGTGAGACACTTTCCAAAGGGATTTAATTTTATTTAGATAATAACAAGATAAGGGTTATGTTGTCCTAATTTTTTAAAGTTCCTTTTAAAAATTGAACACAAATTGAAACTGGAAAAATTAGAGTTATAGTCTAAGCCATTCTTTGAGCAAGATTGTTACTTAACTATATCTTTTGTAGATTTTCATTTTTGTCTGGATAAGTTTTGGTGATGACTAAAACCTTCCATAGAAGTTCCTTTCCCCTCCTTTAAATTTCCATTTTACGTGGGATGGCATGTAAGAAGAATTAGACTGAAAATCTCACGAGAACAACAGCTATCGTTTGATATTTGGTTCTTCCTTCTATAATTCTGGCAAGAAATACTGTGGGAATAAGCTTTTCTGTAGAAGTGCCAAGTAGCAGTTATTTAAATATTTCATTACCTCACAAAAAATCAATCCAGTTCTTATAAAGCAATTGGACAGGGAGTAAGAGGCTTTCTGACCTGTCCCAGGTCTGAGTCCCTGCTTTTCCATTAGAATCATGTTGGCAACTTTAAAGCTCTTGCTTTTTTCCTCCCTTTCTTCTTCTTTTTTTTCTTTTGGTATTCTGGAACTTTTCATACTATTGTGAAATTATTTCAAATGTTGGCAACAGACTTTGCAATAATCAAATTTTTTTTCCAACTAGGGAAAAAATAAAATTGGTAACAAAATACAGTCCTATTCTTCTTAGGGATGCAGGGCACATTGACATGTTCTTACTGGCATTCACCTATTTCCTACTACTTAAATTCCTGATGAGGAAGCAATGAAAAAGCAATGTCAACAGCAGGAGAAATGTGTCTTTGTGTGTGTGTGTGTGTGTGTGTGTGTGTGTGTGTTTGTCTGTGTCTGTAAAACAGTCCTGTATCCACTGTAATGCCAGAATGGCTTTTGTAGGAGACAAATTAATTTCTTGTTTTAAGAGAATGATTTTCTCAAACTTAAAAATTCTACTTTCCTTGCATTATCCTTCTTGTGGAGGATTTTGAATTTAAAGGTACTGGCCTTCCAAACTTTGAGATTTTATGTTCATGATTGATTTCTACTAAGAATTTGTTATTCCTTTAGTTATCTAGTATATTTTCTTTTTGCATTGTATTCATTGCAGATAGAGAAGCTGATCTAATTCTATTGTGGGGAAACAAAAAGCCTGAGTTTTTTTTAAAGGAATTTTTCCTTTTACCTACTCCATGAATATAAGGTATGCCACACAATCTCCTTTAAATGACCTGAAAAGAATCAGATCAACCGAATATTTTAGTACAGGTGTAAGACACATCATTATATGAAGCAATGAATACATGCCTTTATTATTCTTCCTAAGTGGCAAAAATATTTCATGATAAGCAAAGAAAATAGCTATTAAACAATTTAATAAGCAAATTCAAATAATAGGTCAATCCTGGAGTCTCATTATAATCTGGGCTTTGGTTTATTAAACCAATTTCTACAATGCAGATTCAACTTGAACTGAATTCAAGGATATAACTGAACTAACAAAAGATTTTATTTTTTTTTGTATACTGTCCCCCATCATATAGATCCATGAAATATCTCTTATGATTTTACTGCATTAGATTAGAATAATATTGTTTGATAATACCAAGAATTGTCAGGAATTGAGGAAAAGTTCATTGTTAAAGTGGGATCACCCCACTTACTTGTTTAAGCTTGCTATAATCCTAGTTCAATTCAGCCTGATATCTAAAGTCCCATTTCAGTTTTAAACCTGTGCAAAAGGAAGATTGATGATACTATCAAAAGACATAGGAGTGTTGGGAAGTCAGAGATTTTCAGGGGGGAAAAATAGCATAATTTAGTACATGTTGAATTTCATATACCAAGGGGTGATTCAATGGAGATTCAAAGCATTGTACAGTTTTTTAAATGATCCTAAACTATTCTTTGTGAACCTATTTCCTGTGTGAATAAGTTTCCTCACTGCAGTGAGAAAGGAGGGGGTTGAGATTAATGGCTCAGAAATCCTTTCTAGTTGTATGATCCTATTCACTACTACTGAAGCCCATATCTTTAATATCAAGATTCTTTCACTGATGATATATGGTTTCACAAATAACAGGATCTCATAGAAATTAAAATTAAAAATGACCCAAAGAGTTATAGAAAGATATGTGTCTGTTACAAGCAAGGTGTGACCTGTGACCAATAAGGCTTTATGTTTAGGCAGTAGCATAACAGACATTATTATGGATGTGCATCTACATGTGTATTTATTTCCCCTTAACATCTAGACCCATCCATTTTAATTTTTTTCTCTTTTTTTCAATCTTTACTTTTGACAAGTCACATTCATTTCAGTGGTTTAGATAATCATTCCTCTGTAGATAACTCTCAAAGAACATATTCAGTCCCAACATCTCTTCAGAGATCAAGTTTGACCTTTGTAACTTTCTCTCGAACATTTGGTCATCCCTTGGTATCTGAAATTAAACATGTGTTAAATTATATTTTTTCCCATGAAAACCTATCTATCCTCTCAACTCTCCTACTTCTTTTGATAAATATCATCCGTTTTCCAGTTTCACAAGCTTGAAATTTTGAGAGAGCCTCAGATACCAGGCTAAATGGGAAAATCATTGTGTCTCAGATAAAGATTATTGAGAATGGTAAGAATATAATTCATAATTTGTAGGTATTAAACAGGAACTATGCCAAACTCCGACAAGGTGATCAGGGTGATCCCACTATCTTTGGTATTTTGGGAATATATTCAGCATCAAAGTCTTGTACCTCCATCAGTGTGGGAAATAATACCATCCATACACTTATCTTATATCCATTTTTTTAATGCAGTGATGCCCATAAAGTTTTAATTTCCATAGTGTGACAATTCTAGTAAGGGTGGGTCATGACGATTTTATTATTCCCATTCACATGGTACCAATTCAGTTCCTGAACTTACCTTCCTAAGTCTGTGTAGGTGCATGTCAATATACAGAGTCATGCATACTACGTACAGAGAGGTAGCATTGATCTAATTGACTATTTTTTAAATTTCTTTTAAGGATTCCATATTTGATCCTTGGGCAACTAGGTGGCATATAGATTGCTGAGTTTGGAGTCAAGAAGATTCATCTTTGTGAGTTCATATGAAGCTGTTCAAGTCACATACCATTTGCCTTAATTTCCTAATTTGTAAAATAAATTGGAGAAGAAATGGCAATAACTCCGCCAAGTAAACCTAAAAAGGTTCAGACAGATATGACTGAAAAATGACTAAAATATATTACAAAATTTCGATCCTTGCATATCTTTGCATAAACTTTGCTGTATTCATTTTTTAAATTTATTTTTGCCTGTTGCATGCAAAGATAGTTTTTTGCTTCTATTTATTATTTTTTCCAAATACATGTTATTAAAGTTTTTTCAACATTCATTCATATGCATGTGGATATTTCTAAGTTACAAAATTTTCTTCGACCCTCCCTTCCCACACCCCTCCCCTCATCAGTGAACAATCAGGTTAATATTGCATATGTACATTTGTGTTAAACATGTTTACAGATTAGTCATTTTCAGTGTGTAGAATTAGGAATAAGGGAAAGAAATACATGAGATATATATTTTTTAAAAAGTCAGTGTGATGTTCAGATTCTAAGGGACATTTTTGTTTTGTTTTGATTTTTTTTTGTTTTTCTTCCTCTGAATGAGGATAGCATTGTCTATCTAATATAATTGTCCTAGCTCTCTGAACTGCTGAGAGAAGCTATTTACATCAAGGTTGATCATCTTACAAGTTGTTGCTAATGTATATATTGTTCTCTTGATTCTGCTCTCTTTGCTCAGCATCAGATCTTATTCATTCCATGCTTCTCTTGAGTCCAACAATTTATGAGTTCTTATAGAACAATAATATTCCATAATATTCAAGTACCATAACATGTTTAACCATTCCCCAATTGATGGACATCCACTCAATTTCCAATTCTTTGCCACTACAAAAAGAGTTACTATGAAAATTTTGAACGATGTGGGACTTTTCCTGTTTTTTATAATTTCTTCTGGATATAGGCCTAGAATTGGAATCACTGGAACAAAGGGTATGAACAATTTTATTGCTCATTGGGTACAATTCCATATTTCTCTCCAGAATGGATGGAATCTACCAGCAATACATCAGTATCCCAATCCTCCCACAACCTCTCCAACAGTGATCATTTTCCCATTTTTGTAATCTTTGCCTGTCTGATAGGTGTGAGGTGGTAACTCATTATTGTTTTAATTTGCATTTTTGTAATCAATTAAGATTTGGAGCATTTTTTAATTTAATTTATTTTTTTAATTTTGACATTTTATTTGTTTTCCAATTATATACAATAGTATTATGTACCCATCATTTTTTGCAAGGCTCTGAATTCTGCAATTTCCCCCCTCCTCCCCCCCCCCACACAGAGGTCTGTCTGACAGTCTCTAAATTGTTTCCTTGCCATACATTGATGTAAATTGAATGTAAATTGAATAAGATTAAACATAAACCCCCTCCCCCCCACAAGAAGATGAGAAACGTCAAGAATAAAGAGAGAGAGAGAGAGAGAGAGAGAGAGAGAAAATGTACTTCACTCTGTGTTCAGATTTCAATGGCTCTGTCTCTGGGGTGAGCTGCTTTCTTTATCATAAGTCCACCAGAGAAAAGTTGCTTCAATATTTTCCATTAGTTGCTATTACTAGCTGTACCTCCACTTCATTTCTGCTCACTCTCATTTATTCTAATTCTCTTTCTCTCTCCTTTCATCCTGGCCCTGTCCAAAAGTGTGTTGAATCTGGATAACCTCTCCTTCAATCTTCTCTCTCTTCTATCACCTATTCCCTCCCCTTCCCTCCCCTTGCCTTCCCCCTCTCCACTCCATTGTAAAAGCTTTTTCTTGACTCTTATGTGGAAACGTCTCAGCTTTTTTCTTCATCTCCTTTTCCTTCCTCCCAGTACTTTCCCCCATTGTCCATTGACTCCATCCCTTTACCACATCATACCATTATATTCTGCTCCTTCCTATGTCCTGTCCATATATGCTCCTTCTAACAGCTCTTATAAATGAGAAAGTTCACATGAGTTATCAATATCTTCTTCCCATGTAGGAATACAAACAGTTCAATGTCATCAAGTTCTCATAGTTAGACCCTCTCTTCTACTCCCTCTATGGTTCACCAGAGTCCTATCCTTGGAAATCAAACTTTCTGTTCAGCTCTGGTCATCTCAATAGGAAAGTTTAAAGTCCCCTGTTTCATTGAAAGTCCATCTTTTCTCCTGAAAGAGAATGTTCAGTTTTTCTGGGTAGCTGATTCTCAGTTGTAAACCAAAATTTTTTGCCTTCCGGAATATCATATTCCAATCCCTATGAGCCCTTAATGTAGATACTGCTAGATCCTGTGTAATCCTGACTATGGAGCCCTGGTAGTTGAATTGTTTGTTTAGAATTTTCTCTTTGATTTGGGAGTTTTGGAATTTGGCTATAATATTCCTGGAAGTTTTTCTTTTGGGATCTCTTTCAGGGGGTGACTGGTGAATTCTCTTGATTTCTATTTTACCCTCAGCTTCTAGGATCTCAGGGAAATTTTGCTGTATTATTTCTTTAAAAAATGAAGTCTAGGCTCTATGAGTCAAATTTGTTGAAAACTTTGCTTCCTCCTTCCCAATTCTGATTCCTTCAGTTTCTTTTACTTGTCTTATTGCTAGTACCAACTTTTCTAGCTGTACTGAATAGTAGTAGTGATAATGGGCATCCATATTTCATCCTTGATCTTTGTTTTTTTTTAGGTTTTTGCAAGGGTTAAGGGTTAAATGGCTTGCCCAAGGCCACACAGCTAGCTAATTATTAAGTGTTTGAGACTGGATTTGAACCCAGGTGCTCCTGACTCCAAGGATGGTGCTTTATCCACTATGCCACCTAGCCACCCCCTCACCCCTGATCTTATTGGAAATCCTCCAAGTTATCCCCATTACTAATAATATTTGTTGATGGTATTAGATAGATACTACTTATTATTTTAAGAAAAACTCCATTTATTCCTAAATTTACTTGTGTTTTTAATAGGAATGGATGTTGTATTTTATCAAAGACTTTTTAAGCATCATAGAAATCATATGATTTCTCTTGGTGTGCTATTGTTTTCCAAATAGTGAACCATTCCTGTTTACGTGGTATAAATGCTATCTTATCATGCTATGTTATCCTAGTTATAACTTGCTATAATCTCATTGCTAAAATTTTATTTAAGATTTTTGTAACAATGATCATTAGGGAGATTGGTCTATAATTTCCTTTGTCTGTTTTTGTTCTTCCTGGTTTAGGTATCAGCACCATGTTGGTGTTATAAAATGAATCTGGAAGAACTTCTCACTTTTAAAAAATAGATTATATAGAATAGGAATTAACTATTCCTAATTCACTTGGTATAATTCACTTGTAAATTCATCTGGGCATGGATATTTGATGACTTGCTCAATTTCTTTTTCCGAATTGAGATTAAGTAGTTTATTTCCACTTCTCTTAATCTAGATAGTTTTTATTCATCCATTTCACTTATATTATCAGACTTTTTGGCATAGAATTAAGCAAAGTAGCTCAAAAATATTTCTTTAATTACTTCCTCATTGGTATCAGTTAACCTTTTTCATTTTAGACACTGATAATTTGGTTCTCTGCATTCCTTTATTAAATCAGATTATCCAAAGATATCTATTTTATTGTTTTTATTCATAAAACCAACTCAGTTTTTTCTTACTTCAATAGTTTCCCTACTTTCAATTTAATTAATTTCTCGTTTGATTTTCAGAATTTCTAATTCAATATTTAATTGGAGATTTAAAATTATTTTATTCTGGGCTCTTTTGATTGCTTGCCTGATTTGTTCATCCCTTTTTCCCCTCTATTTTATTAATGTGAGAATTTAGAGATATAAAATTTCTTCTACTGAGTGCTTTGGCTGCAACCCACATGTTTTTGTATGATGTCTTATTGCTGTTTCTTGGATGAAGCTGGTGATTATTTCTATGATTTGATGTTTGATCTACTCATTCTTTAAAATTTTATTATTTAGTTTCCAATTAATTTTCAGTTTATCTTTCCATTGTTACATATATGTTTAATTGCATCATGATGTCAGAAGCCTACATTTGACATTTCTCCATTTTTGTGCATTAAATGTGGGTTTTATGCTCTAATTCATGGTCAATTTTTTTTCTGTAGGTGCCATGTACTGCAGAGAAAAAGGCATATTCTTTTCTATCCCCATTTAATTTTCTCCAGACATCTATCAAAGCTATCTTTTCTAAGATTCTATTCATCTTCTTAAATACATTCTTTTCTTTTTTGTTGTTTATATAATTCTGAGAGAGGAAGGTTGAAGTCCTCCACTAAAATAGTTTTGTCATTTATGTGTTCCTGCAACTCATTTAGCTTCTCCTGTAAGAATGTCGATGCTATGACACTAGATTTGTACATTTTTAATATTGATATTATTTCATTGCCTATGGTATCTTTTAGAAATATGTTTCCCCTCCACATCTCTTTTAAATAGATTGATTTTTGCTTTTGCTTTGTCTGAGATCAGGATTGCTATCCTGGCCTTTTTTACTTCAATTGAAGCATAATATATACTCTGCTACAATCTTTTACCTTTACCCTGTGTATATCTTTCTGCTTCAATTGTATTTCTTTTTAACTACATATTATAGGATCTTGGTATTTATTGGCTTCACCATCCAATTCTGTTTCGTGGAAGAGATCATCCCATTCATATTTATAGTTATGATTATTAACTCTATTTTATCTTCTCCTGTTTGTACTTTTCTCTAGTTTTCCCCCTAATCCCTCCTCACCAGTGTTTTGCTCCAGAATGCTGCTCTCCCTTTCAGCTCTCCTCTTTTGTCCTCTCCATTTTTCCCTTTTACTTTTTATTTTTACTTCCCCCTTCCCTTTATCATCCCTTCCTTCCCTTTTTTTTCTCCTTTCCCCTTCTACTTCCTTATAGGGTAGAATAACTTTCTAAATCCTATTGGGAATGTATGTTATTCCCTCTATGAGTCAAATCGGTTGAACATAGGCTTGCTCAGTACTCACACTCATCCTTTTTTTCCCCTCTCTACTATAATAGGTCTTTTATGCCTCTTGCGATATTATTTATTCTCTAGTTCTCCCAGTATCATTCTTCTTTTCAAGTCTTAATTGCTTTATACCTATTTTATACCCACATACTCTGTCAAAGTATACTCTTGTCCCTGTAGAAATGTTAGCCTTGAGGTGGCTAGGTGGTACAATAGATAGAGCACTGGCCCTGGAGACAGGAGTACCTGAGTTCAAATTCTGCCTCAGACACTTAATAATTACATAGCTGTGTGGCTTTGGGAAAGACACTTAAATCCATTACCTTGCAAAAAAGGAAGAAATATTAGCCTCAAGAGCCAAAAGCATGATCAGTCATATTCACTTCATATGGACACCTTCAGTCTAATTACACTCCCTCCAACCATCCCAACAGAAATATAACACTCAAGAGCTATACTATCACAATATCATAATCAATTGATAGCCATACTCTTTGTCTAAGTATGCTCCTTTCAACTGTCCTAGGAAAACTATATTTTTATGAGTTATAAGTATTATCTTCCCTTGTTTTTTAATTTTTTGTTTAGTTTATTGACTGACTAATAAATTTAGTTTTATTGACTAACATTTCTTCCCTTTCTGTTTACCTTTTTATGTATCATTTTATATATCATTTATGTTCTTATATTTAAAGATCAGATTTTCTGTTCAGTTTGGGGTTTTTAATCAAGTAAGTTTGAAAATTTTCTATTTCACTGAAAATCCATCAGTTGTCCTAGAAGAATATATTGAAATTTGCAAGGTAGTTGATTCTTGGGTGCAATCCAAGCTCCTTTGCCATCTGAAATATAATATTCCAGGACATCTGACTCTTTAATCTTTTCTTTAGTTTTTTTGCAAGGCAATGGGATTAAGTGACTTGCCCAAGGCCACACAGCTAGGTCATTATTAAGTGTTTTAGCTGGATTTGAACTCAGGTAAGCCTGACTCCATGGCCGGTGCTCTATCCACTGCACCATCTACTTTCCCCCTGATCCTTTAATGTTGATGCTGATAAGTCCTGCATAATCCAGACTGTAGCTCACTGGTAATTAAAGTATTTCTTTTTATCTGCTTTCAGTATTTTCTCCTTTACCTGAGAATTCTGAAATTTGCCTATTCCTTTTATATTGGAATCTCTTTATCAAGGGATGATCAATGAATTCCTTCGAGGATTATTTTATCTTCTTGTTCTAGGGCAATTTTCCATGATAATTTCTGAAAGATTTTTCTCAGTCTCTTTTTCTTAGTAATTTGTCTCTCCTGGATCTGTTTTCCAGGTTGGTCATTTTTCCGAAGAGATACTTTGCATTTCCTCTATTCTTTAGTCTTTTGGTTTTATTTGATTGAATCTTGATATCTCATAGAGTCATTCATTTTCATGTGTATAATTTTAATTTTAGGGTTTTATTTTCTTCAATTTGTTTTTTGTTTTCCTTTTCCAGCTGTTCAATTTTACTTTTAAAAGTATTGTTTTCTTCATTCAATTTTTCATAATTGTCCTAAATGACTTATTCGTTTCCTCAGCTTTCCTTCTTCATTTCTTCTATGGTTTTGAAAAAACCTTTTAGAGGTCTTCTAAGAGATCTTTTTGGATTTGAGACCAATTTCTAATTGCATTTGAGACTTCACATTTAGGCATTTTGTCACTGCTTACCTCCTCTGAAATGGCTTTTTAATTACCCTTAACAGAATAATAGCTTTCCCTGGAAAGACTTGCATGAATTGATCTGAGTGAAATGAGCAGATTTTAGACATGCTAACAACAAAATGGAGTAATGATCAACCAGATTGGACTTGTTAATTCCAGCAGTACAGTAATCAAAGGCAATTTAAAAAGATTTGCCATGGAAAATACCATCCCTATCCAGAGAAGGAAATGTGGAGATTAAATAAAGACCAAAGCTTATTATTTTCAATTTTTAAAAGTTGTTTATGTATTATACCATTTTCTTCTTTTGAATGTTTTCTTCCATTTAGATCTGATTCTTCTCTCACAATATTATCAAAGTGGATCTATGTTTAGTATGATTATAAATGTAGAGCCTAAATCATATTATTTTCTGTCAGGGAAAGGGGGGAAGGGAGGGAGAAAAAAAGCTCAAAACCTTGCAAGAAAAGATTGGTTAAAAACTACCATTGCAAGTAGCTAGAAAAACAAATAAATACTTTAAAAAAAAAACAAGAATAGCTTCCTATGATTAGTGCTGTTTTTCTTTTCTTTTTTTCTTCCTTCCTTCCTTCCTTCCTTCCTTCCTTCCTTCCTTCCTTTCTTCCTTCCTTCCATTCTTTCTTTCTTTCTTTCTTTCTCTTTCTTTCTTTCTTTCTTTCTTTCTTTCTTTCTTTCTTTCTTTCTTTCTTTCTTTCTTTCTTTCCTTCCTTCTTGCTTTCTTGCTTTCTTGCTTTCTTTTTCTTTTTTGTTGCTCATTGTGTTAGTTGAGTTCTGCTCCTTCAGCAAAGGAAGAGTTCCAAGCTTTTTGTGCTAGGATCAAGGCTTTTTGTTCTGGCATCACAGGTGTTTGTGGTTTTTCCACTGCCTTAGGGTAACCCAACCCAGTCCTGTCTGGTACACCAACATTCTCAGACTTGTACTTTGCTTTTTACCCAGCAGGTATCATATCTAAATATCATCCCTGAGTGAAACAAGGAGGGCAAATGAAGGTCAGCTTACTGAAGTCAGAGCTGGATGCATGTTTCTGAAGTGGCTGCAGAGAAAGGGATTGCCATGAAACTGGAATAAGTTTTGCAATCCAAACTAATCCAGTCAATATTCTTGAATGCCTACCAAAAGGAATGAATGACAGGCTCATGATGATGATATTTTCATTTCCAGGAAAATGTCATGCTACCATCATCAGAACTTATACTCCCACCATGAAAAACTGATGAAGTTAAAGCAAAATTTTATGAAGACCTGGATACCCTTGTCACCAATGAATCCAAAGTGAATAAGCTCATAATTCTTGATGACTTTAAGGCTAGAGTAGACTAAGATTACCAGAGATGGCAGGGAATCATTGGGTGGAATAGAGTTGGAAACAGCAATGGCAATGGTTACCTACTACTGAACACTTGCCCATCTCATGACCTTCTCTGAACTCAATAAAACTTCCTGGATACAATGTCATAGCAAACATTGGTATCTAATAGGCTGTTGTAAGGAGAAGAGACAGACAGAATGTGAGAGTACAAAGGCAATGTGTGGTTCAGAGTGTTGGACTGATCATAGACTCATCCTCTCTAAGCTAAATATTCAAATTCAGCCAAAGTGGCAGCCCTAAGGCAAAATGACTACTAGAAGAATTAACGTCAAAAGAATAGAGTGTCTCTCTGAGCAAGAACAGTTTGTTGCTAACCAACACACAGTTGGCAATATTGTTTTTCTTTTTTGCCCTTCATTCTTGAAGAAGACCATAACATCAGGGAATTAATACTATTACAAGCAAATTAATTGTATTTTAGTAGGGGTTATTGTGCTAAGTCACACAAGTCTCATTTCTCCTCCAGAACCATCTGGGTCCATTGGCTATATATGACTCCGAATGACTGGAGATGGCTCTTTATGTGAGACAATCAGATTAAGTGACTTGACCAAGGCTATACAGCTAGTGTGGCAAGTATCTGAGACTGGATTCAAACTCCTGTCCTTCTGACTCCAAGGTCAGTGCTCTATTCACTGTGGCACCTAGCTGCCCACAATTGGCAATAGTAGAACATAAAAAGAATGCATAGCTTTTAGAGATCTGATGGACGACACCGCATTTGCTTATCTGGGTCAGAATACTCACAAATATCAAGACTGGTTTGATGAAAATAATGGGGAAATAGAAGCTGCTAAATGAAAAACTGAGACCTCCACAGGGTTTATCAGCAGCACAGTTCATTCATTTCTAAGAAATCAGCATTAATTCTATCAAAAGTAATGTACAAGCAAAGTTTCAAGAGATGCAGAACCCTTGGCTCAGATGTAATTCAGTTTTATGCAAACGGTAACAAACCAAAATGCTTTTATGATTCCCTGAAGGTTATTTATGGGTCAAAGAACTATGGTGCATCTCAACTACTCAGTGCTGATGGATCCACAAAGATTAACAGTATGGGCATGATCCTAGAGAGATGGGCTAAATATTTCCATAGAGTTCTTGGTAGCTCATCATCAAGCAATGCAGAACTGGGTATCTCAAGTTGAAGTCAATCAGTCCTTAACTGAAGTTCCAAATGAACAAGAGATTTTGAATGCTACTAGACTCCTTTCAAGTGGCAAAGCACTTGGTGCTGATTCTATTCCAGCTGAGATCTACAAGGTGGGGGTTCCATTGTTCATCCAAAAACTTACTGAAACTTTCCATGTTATATGGCATGAAGAGGTTATCTCCTAAGAATTCAAAGAGGCCTCCATCTTCCATCTGTATAGAAGTTGAGAATAAATTGTCCTATAAATAAATTGAAATACAGGGGTATTTCTCTTTTTTGTCATTGCTGGTAAGATTCATTCCAGACTCCTCAATAGGCTGTTCCATTACCTGGAAGATGATCACCTCCCTGAGAGCCAGTGTAGCTTCAAAAAGGGTTGAGAAGCAGTCAATATGGTGCTGCCCAACTCCAGGAAAAAATGCCAGGAACAGAGATCTGTATGCAGCATTTGTAGATCTGACCAAGGCTTTTGTTACCATCAGACATGAGGTTTTATGGAAAATCATGCCAAAATTTGATTTGCTGAGAGAAGTTCATCAGTATTTTACTTCAATTTCATGATGGCATGCTTACCCAGGTTCTAGATAGTGGACGATGTTCTCAAAATTTCCCAGTCACCAATGAAGTAAAACAAGGATGTGTCCTTGCATCCATGCTTTTTAGCATGATGTTTTCAGCCAAGTTATCAAATGCCTTCCCTGAGGTTGAGTATGACCTCAAGGTCAGCTACTGTCCTGATGGCAAATTCTTCAACTTGAAAAGGCTGCAAGCCAAGATCGAAGTAGAGAGAATATTGGTGCATAGTATCCTGTTTGCAGATGTTTGTGCACTCAATACAGGTTCTGAAGCTGAGATGCAACAAAGTATGGATCAATTCTCAGTTGCTTGTGCTAATTTTGGTCTAACAATTGACATCAAGAAAACATGGGTATCCCATCAGCCAGTACCACACCATCCTTATGTGGAAACATCAATTTTAGCAAATGGAGTTTTGGGTAATGTAGACCAGTTCACTTACCTTAGCAGTGTTCTTTCCAGGGAGGTACACATGGATAATGAAGTTGACACATGCATTGCCAGAGCTAGCTCAGTATTTGGGAGACTGAAGGATAATGTGGGAAAGAAGAGGTATTAGACTAACTACCAAACTGAAGATCTATAGAACTACTCATTGCTAATAATATTTGTCTTTTATTTTTGAAGACCAGGACTTTAAGGAAGTGATGCCATGACAAGCACTTGAATTGGAATTGAGTGAGGGACTGCTGTGCTAAGTTACCAGTCTCACTTTCTCTTCCAGAGTCATCTAGGTCCAGTGACTAGGTATGAATTAGGACAACTGGAGATAACCCTGCATGTGAGGCAATCAGAATTAAGTGACATGCCCAAGGTCATTCAGCTACTAAGTGTCAAGTGTCTCGGACTCCATTCAGACTCCCATCCTCCTGACTCCAAGTCACTGCTCTATTTATTGCACCATATAGCATTAGCCACTGTTGGCAAGGGGAAGACCAATCTGGAGGATACAATGGGATACCTGATATCTCTGGCACTGGAAGGTATCTTTTTCCACTCTGATTCTGGTCTTTGTCAGGAGCCTTGGCCTTGTGAATTTGCTGCTCCTAGGCTGGCCTTGAGGCTGCCCCTCTGGGTTTTGTCACTATGGCCTTCCTTCTCTCTCAGTGGCCATATGCCTGACTTTTCCTGCATCTCGTTGTTATGTGCCTGTGAAACCTGGACAGTTTACCAGCACCATGTAAGGAAACTGAATAATTTCCATTTCCATTTTTTTAGTTGTTTTTTTTTTGCTAGGCAATGGGTTTAAGTGTCTTGCCCAAAGCCACACAGCTAAGTAATTATTAAGTGTCTGAGACCAGATTTGAACCCAGGTACTCCTGACTCCAGGGCCGGTGCTTTATCCACTGCGCCACCAGCCACCCCCCATTTACATTTTCTTGGAATGTTTCTGAAGATCACCTGGCAGGAGAAGATACCAGACACTGAGGACCTTTCTAGAGTTAAACTGCCTAGCATTCCAACATTACTACAGAGTGCAACTAGGATGGATGGTCATATTGTTAGAATGCCAGAAGTATGCTAGCCCAAAAGACTTTTCTATGGAGAATTCACACAGAGCAAGTGACTTGCAAGGGACAGAAGAAACAATATTGGGACACCCTGAAGGTCTCTCTGAAGAAATTTGGAACTTATTGTGCAGCATGGGAGACACTGGTACTAGACTGGCCAGCATTGACGTGCCTTCATCAGTGAGGGTGCTGTGCTCTATGAGAAGGGCAGAAATGAAGCAGCCCAAAAGGAAATGTGACATATGTAAATTTAGAATACCCACTCCACATGGATTATTTGTACCCATCTTGTGGTAGAGTTCTGAGTTCATATTGGGCTTATCAGTCACATATGGACACACTATAAATTATCTCAAACTTAATGATATCATTTTGGTCTTCTTCAATAATGAAGGAAAATATCTGACACAACTGGTCTGTTGAGCCAGAACCTGAGTTGTGCTGTGGCTAAGAGCCTCCCACTGGCTTTACAGCTACACTCCCCTTTTACCTACCTGGGACAGACCTTTTCTGAAGTTCCTCCAAGATATCTTGAACTGAAAAGTTGTTTCACTCTGTACTTTTGTGGGTTCTGTCACTGTAGGATCTTTTCAGAGGTTTCATTTAAAGTTGTGCAAGAAAAATCTGAGAGCTTCCTAGCTTCTTGCAACCATCTTGGCTCCACCCAGGAAGAACCTGCTATGTTCTTAATGATAAGTATATAAACACTGTTTCTTTGCTCCTTTAGTGATCCAATATGAATCTTTCCTTGGAGATTTGTCAAATTTTAATTAGTCATATTCCTGCTTCAGCATACAGCATGGCCTATAAATCATTTTTATTTATATTTTATTTTTCCAAATACATGTTAGGAAAAATTTTCAATATTCATATGCATATTTCTAAGTTACGAAACTGCCTTCCACCTTCCCTTTCCATGCCCCCTTCCCTCAGCAGTGAACAGTGAGGTTAATATTGTACATACACATTTGTATTAAACATGCTAACCGATTAGTCATTTCTGATATGAGGAATTAGGATTGAGGGAAAGAAATGCATAAGAAATATTTTTTACAAAGTGAATTCATTAGATTCTGAGGGGTGATTTTGTTTTGTTTTGTTTTGTTTTTCTTCCCCTGGATGGAGATAGCATTGTTCATAGACAGTCTAATGGTGTTGTCCTGGCTCTTTGAACTTCTGAGAGCAGATAAATCTACCAGGATTGATCATCTCAAAATGTGGTTATTAATGTGTACATTGTTCTTGTGGTTCTGCTCCCTACACTCAGCAACAAATTCTGTAATTCATTCCATGCTTCTGTAGAGTCCAACTATTTATGGTTTTTTTATAGAACAATAATATTCCATGGTATTCATACATCTTAACTTAAATAACCATTCCCCAATAGATGGATATCTCCTAATTTCCAGTTGTCTGCCACTCCAAAAAAAGAGCTGCTATGAATATTTTAGAACTTTTCCTGTTATTTATGATTTCTTATAGATATAGGTCTAGAATCGGAATTGCTGGGACAAAGGGTCAAAATAATTTTATTGTTCTTTTGGCATAGTTCCAATACTGCTCTCCAGAATGATTTATAAGTTCACAACTCCATCAGCAATGTATCAATATCCCAGTCCTCCCACAATCTCTCCAAGACTCATCATTTTTCCTTTTTCTCATCTTGGCCAATTTGATAGGTGTGGGGTATGATACCTCATAGTTGTTTTAATTTGCATTTCTCTAATCAATAATGATTTGGAGCATTTTTTTCATATGACTCTCTCTCCCTCTCCATATATATATAATATATATATATATATATATTATATCTTTAATTTCTTCATTTGAAAGCTGTTTATTCATAGCCTTTGACCATTTATCAATTGGGGAATGACTTGTAACCTTATAAATTTATGCAGTTCTAGATATATATTAGAAATGATACCTTTTTCAGAGCTTTAGCTATCAAGATTGGGTCCCAGCTTGCTCTTTTCCTTCTAATTTTGGTAGCATTGATTTTATTAGTGCAAACCCTTTTTATTTTAAGGTAGTCAAAATAATTCATTTTGCAGCTTATAATGTACTCTATTTCTTCTTTGGTTATAAATTTGTCCCCTTTCCATAGATCTGATAAATTATTTCTTTGTCTATTAAATTTATCTCTGGTGTAGCTCTTTATGTCTTAATCCAGTACCCATTTTGACCTTATTTTGCTATAGGGTGTGATATGTGGTTCTATATCTAGTTTTTGCCAATCTATTTTCCAGTTTTCCCCCACAAAATTGTAAAATAATGAGTTCTCATCCCAGGATCTGATGTCTTTTGTTTGTCAAACAGTAGATTACTGTAGTCATTTATTGCAGTTTCTCTTGAACCAATTGGAATCTACTGTTTCATTACTGTTTCTTAACCAGTACTGCCAGGTCCAGGCAGTTTTGATGACTGTTGCTTTATAGTATAGTATTAGATCTGATAGAACTAGGCCACCTTCCTTTACATTTTTTTTCAACAGTTCCCTTGCTATTATTGACATTTGTTTTTTGCTTTAGATGAATTTTGTTGCTATTTTTTCCTAGCTCAGTAAAATACTATTTGGTAGCTTGATTGGTATGTCAATGAATAAGGAATTAAATTTGGGTAGAATTGTCATTTTAATTATATTAACTCAACCTAATAATGAAAATTGACATTTTTCCAATTATTTAGATCTGAATTTTTTGGATGAGAAGTACTTTGTATTTGTGTTCATACAGTCTCTGGGTTTGTCTTGCTATGTAAATTCCCAAATATTTAATGTTGTCTATAGTTAGTTTGAATGGATTTTCTCTTTTTATCTCCTATTCTTGGGCTTTATGTGAGTTTATTTTATATCCTGCTACTCTGCTAAATTTGTTCATTGTTTCAAGGTGTTTTGTAGATGATTTTTTCAAATTCTCTAGGTATACCATCATGCTATCTGCAAAGATCCTTCAATTTCTTTTTCTTTTCTTATTGCTAAAGCTAGCATTTCTAATACTATGTTGAATAATAATGGTGATAATGGGCTTCCTTGTTTGACCCCCTTATTTTATTGGAGATGCTCTGGGTTTATTCCCATTACATATCATATTTGTTGATGTTTCAGAAATTATTTAATATTTTATGGAAAACTATTAATTCCTAAACTTTCTACTGTTCTTTTTTTTTTAGAGATTTTTCAAGGCAATGGGGTTAAGTGGCTTGCCCAAGGCCACAGGGCTAGGTAATTATTAAGTGTCTGAGGTCAGATTTGAACCCAGGTACTCCTGACTCCAAGGCCAGTGCTCTATCCACTGCACCACCTAGCCGCCCCCTCTAGTGTTCTTAATAGCATTGGATGTTATATTTTATCAAAGGCTTTTTCAGCATCTATTGAGATAATCATATGATTTCTGTTGATTTTTCTATTGATATGTTCAATTGTTAAGTACTTTTCTAATATTGAACGATCCCTGCCTGCCTTATACATATCCTATCCAATTATGGTGTATTATTAGTAATGATTTGCTGTAGTCACATTACTAAAATTTTATTTAAGGTTTTTTGCATTCATATTCATTAGGGAGATTAGTCTATAATTTTCTTTATCTATTTTCCTGGTTAAGGTATCAGTACCATATTCATGTCATAAAAGGAATTTGGAAGAACTACTTCTTTTCCTATTTTTTAAAGTTTTTGTTTGCAAGGCAAATGGGGTTAAGCAGCTTGCCAAAGGCCACACAGCTAGCTAATTATTAAGTGTCTGAGACCAGATTTGAACCCAGGTACTCCTGACTCCAAGGCTGGTGCTTTATCCACTACGCCACCTAGCTGTCCCATTTTCCTAATTTTTTAAAATTGTATATGTGGAATAGGAATTAATTGTTCCTTAAATGTTTGGTAGAGTTCACTTTTAAATTCATCTGGACCTGGAAACTTTTTCTTAGGGAGATTATTGATGGTTTCTTCAATTTCCTTTTTAGAAATAGCGTTATTTAAGTATAGTATATCCTCTTCTGTTAATCTGGACCATTTATATTTTTGTAAATATTCATCCATTTCACTCAGGTTATCCATTTTTTTGCATACAGTTTGGCAAAACCTCCTCATTGGTGGTTAGTTCACCTTTTTTATTTTTCATACTGTTAATTTTTGTTATCTTCTTTCTTTATAAAAAATTAGATTAATCAAAGGATTGACTATTTTATTGGTTTTTTCTTAAAATCAAATCTTTTTATTTATGTGTTCAATAGTTGCTTTCAATTTTATTATCTCTCCCTTGATTTTCAGAATTTTTAATCTGCATTTAATTGGGGAGCTTTAATTTGTTCTTTTTCTAACTTTTTTTAGTTCCATACCCAATTCATTGATCTCCTCTTTCTCTGTTTTATTCCTACAGTCATTTGTAGATCTAAAATTTCTGCTCAAAATTGCCTTGGCTCCATATTATAAATTTTGATATGATGTCTCATTATCATTTTCTTGGATATAATTATTGATTATTTCTATTATTTGCTGTTTGATCCACCCATTATTTAAGATTGTTATTTGGTTTTCATTGGTTTTTAGTTTATCTTTGCATGACCCTTCATTATACGTATTTTTTATTGCATCTTTGTCTGAGAAGTGTATGTTTATTATATCTCCTTTCTGCATTTGATACAACATTTTTGTGCCCTAGTACATGGTCAATTTTGGTACAGGTGCCATGTACTGCCAAGACAAAAGCATTCTTTGCTATCCCCATTAGGTTTTCTCCAGAAGTCTATCATATCTAAGTTTTCTAAGATTTCATTCACCTTCTTAACTTGCTTCTTGCATATTTTTGTGGTTAGATTTATCTAGTTCTAAGATAGGGAGGTTGAGGTCCCCCATCATTAAAGTTTTGCTTTAATTCACTCAGCTTTGCCTCTATGAATTTGGATGCTATACCACTAGGTGCATATATACTTAGTTATGATATATCTTCTTTATCAATGTGGCCTTTTAAAAGATGCAATTTCCTTCTTTATCCCTTTTTATGAGATTGATTTTTGCTTTTACTTTATCTGAGAATAGGATCTGCTACCCCTGATTTTTTTTTACTTCAACTGAGTCATAATACATTTTGTTCCATCCTTTTTACCTTTAACTTGTGTATGTCTCTCTGCTTCAAATGTGTTTCTTGTAAACAACATATTTTAGGATTCTGGTTTTTAATCCATTTTGCTATTTGCTTTCATTTTATGGGACACATTTACATTAAGATTACTAATTCTATATTTCCCTCTGTGCTTTCTCTTTTTATATTTTTCTATTTCCTTTTCTCTTATTCCTCCTCACCAAAATTTAACTTCCTTTCTCCTTTAAATTTTCTTTTGCAATTTAACTTTCAGTTTATTTTCACGTAATTTTGCCTTCCCTTTCACCAGTTCCATCTTCCCTTATCTTTCACTTTCCCAGTTTCTCACTCCTTATAGGTTAGGATAGATTTTTAAACTCAAGTCGAAATGTATCTTATTCCTTCTCTGGACCAAATCTATTGAATAGAATTCTCTCAGTGTTCACACTCTTCCTTCTTTCCCTATAATAGTATATCTTTGTGCTTTTTCACCTGGTGTTATTTATCACTCAAGTACCATTAATGAAGTATCATCAATCACAGTTTGATTATTTCATAAGCTCCTATTGATATCATAATATCATCATAGAGTGATTGTTTTGTTGCTTGATAAGGAGCACTGTCTAAAATTACAACAAATTATAATTATAATCATTTTTTAACCTTTCCCCCCCTCAATATCCTCCAAGGATACAAAATCCTCCTCATAAACCAAAGTATCATCCAGGACCAAATCATTTCTTGAAATACTTTTACCCCTCCCCCAGGTCTATTTTCTCTCATATTATACCCCTCACCCACTCAGGGTACTTATTCCCTTTTTAAGTGAAGCAAGGATTAAGTCAAACCCTGATTTAATTGTAAGCAATGGGAGACACTGACTCAGGACCGCCCAGTTTATGAGGCCCTCATCAGAGAAAGTGCTAAAAATTGTGAGTGTGCACATTAAAGTTAAAATATTTCAAAGGATATTGAGACACTTATTTTTAGAGTTAACACCCCTACTTTTCATCAGGGCTTTTTGTCTTAAACATATTTATGTCAATTTGGATTTCTACAATGTTGAGACAAGACCCAAGCTATACCCTTTAAATCCAATCTCTTCAATACATTCAACCCTTTAATTATCCCAAGAGAAGAACAGTTCTCAAGAATTGGAAGTGTTATTTCTTTCCTTTTAGAATTGTATGCAATTTGATGGTCTTGACCAACATTTTCTTTGTTTTGTTTTGTTTTTCCTTCCCCTTTTTACATTTTTATGAAAACCTTGAGTTGTATATTTGATGATTGATTTCTATGTTCAACTTTTGTCTTTGTATCAGGAAAATCTGGAAGTCCTCTATTTCATTGAACATCCATCTTCTCCCCGACAGTATATGCTTAATTTTTCAGGGTTGTAAATTCTGGGTTGTAATACCAGGTCCTTTGCCCTCTGATATAAGGTTTTCCAGTTCTTCCAGTCATTTAATGTTGATGCTAATAGGTCCTGTGTGAGTCTGATGTGTTTCCTTTGTATTCTAATTATTTTCTTTTTTCTGCTTGCAGTATTTTCTCCTTTATTTGACTTTTGGAAATTGGCTATAACAGCCCTTGGAGTTTTAATCCTGGGGTTTCTTTCTGGCGGGGTTCTGTGTATTCTTCCAGTGGTTATGTTGTTTTCTTGTTCTAGAAGATTTGGACAGTTTTCCCTAATAATTTTCTGAATGATGTTTTCCATGTTCTTTTTTTGATTTAGGCTTTCTAGTAGTCCAATGATTTGTAGATTATTTCCCCTGGAACTATTTTCTAGGCCGTTTGTTTCTCCTAATAGGTATGTTAGGTTTTCTTCAGCATTTTCAGCCTTTTTATTTTGGTTGATGAGATCTTTTAGTGTCATAGATTCATTGGTTTTTATTTGTTCAATTCTAATTTTTAGGGTTTTATTATCATCAATTTCCTTTTGTATTTCCTTTTTAAAGGTATTGAATTCTCTGGTTAATTTTTCATAATTTTCTGCATGATTTTCATTTCTTTTTTTCCATTTTTCTTCTTCCTCTCTTCTTTGGTTTTTAAATTATTTTTTAAGCTCTTTGATGAGCTTTTGGATTTAAGTCCTCTTTTGAGAAGACCCTTTTGAGTGATTTTTCACTGATTTCTTCTTCTGACATGGCATTGTTATCTTTGTTGTAAAGTAGTTTTCTATAGTGATTGCTCTTTTAGCTTTTTAACTCATCTTTTTTGTTTTAGCTGGCATATAGGGAGTTTAGATCAAAGCTTTTAATGTATGGGCTGGAGTCTTATCGCTACCAAAGATGTTACTTATGCAGTCCAGGCCTTTCCTTTTCAAAGCTTTGTTTCCACCTTTATGTCCAGGTTCTCACTTAGTTGTGGTTTGTTCCAGATCTAGTCCTATCTTTTTCCCTGGTATTCCCAGAGTTTAGACATTGTTTGGGTTTGGAATCCTCCCTGTTGGCTTGTTATCTAGCTACTGTTGTAGCTACTGTTGTCAAATCTACTACTGTTGTCAAACCATGTAGACTTAGACTACACTGTAGCTAAAACCTACTGCTGGTTTACTGGCTCTTCTGCCTTCTGGGCTTTACTTCCTCTTTTCCCACAAAGAAACCGACCTTCACTGAAGATCCTCCTCAATGTTTACCATTGAAAACTTCTTTGAATCTTTTCTTTTTCTTGGTGGGATCTCTAACTTGAATATCAGTGCAGAGGCTTCATTTATCATTTATCTTCGGTAGGGAAATGATCCGGGAGTAATTAACGTCATGCTGACATCTTCCCTTCACTCCTGAATTCCCTCATTTCCAATTTCTTATAGAATAGTAGTATTACATAATATTCATATACCAAAACTTGTTTATTTCCCAATCTTATAAGTCCTTTGCAAAACTTATTTTCAATTAATAAATTAAATAATGAACAATCAATAAACATTAATTAAATAGTAAGTGCAAATGACTATCTTAAACTCTGAGGATATAAAGATAAATGTAGGGATGGCAAGCTGGCACAGTGGATAGAGCACCGGCCCTGGAGTCAGGAGTACCTGAGTTCAAATCCAGCCTCAGACACTTAATAATTACCTAGCTGTGTGGCCTTGGGCAAACCACTTAACTCCTTGCAAAAACCTAAAAAAAAATTTAAAAATTTTAAATAAAAAAATATAAATGTGAAACTCCCTGACTTAAAAGATCTAACATTATATTGCAGGGGTCATACATACTTACATAAATACATAGCACATATGTATCCATCTTTCTGTGACTGTATAGCTAAATTACATTTATTAATCACCTTCTCTGTGGCAGATACTATTTTGCAAAGGTTACAGCTAATAGAAATAAATAGACCCTATACCCAAGGAGTTAAAAATCTAAAGAAGGAGATAATGCCAAAAGGGAAGCATTATTTATATGAGAGGTGAGGCATCTTGTTTGTGGAGTTGAAACCAGGCAGAATAACTAATGACAAATTAAGTAGGTCCAGATCTGCCTTCAAAACAAGAAGATATTGGCAGGATTTTGCTACTCTGCCTTCTAGTTGTCTAGTCAGAGAGGAGAGGAGACTGAGGGAGGTGTGCCAATCAAGGCTTGAGTTAGCATAACAATGATGAATTTAGAAGTGATGAACTTGTCCTGGGAAAAGCATCATGTTCCATGAAATTGAAACTAGGAAGTGCATGAAATGCAAAGTAGAGTGTACACATACACACACATACATATACACATTTATATACACATATATATATATATATATATATATATATACATATGTCTATGTGTATATATAATCTAAATAATATATGGTAATTTGAGGAGTTGGAGGTCCTAGGAATTGGAAGAGATGTAAAACGTTGAGAAATGAAATGTTCTTAGACTGTGAGGTCCTTGAGAGCAGGGACTGTCTATATTTTGGCTCTCTTTGTCTTACCAGGTTTTAGCACACTTCCTTGAATTCCACTTAATGGAAATGTGGTTTGGGCCAAATTTTGAAGAACTTTACATGTTGAACAGAGGAGTGTATATTTGATCTGAGAAGGATAAGAAATCACTGGAGTTTATGGAGTAGAGAAGTGATTTAGTTAGACTTCCTTTTGTGAGAAATTACTTTAGTAGCTATATGGAGGATATTTAGACAGGGAAGAAGCATAAGTTAAATAGAAAAATTAGGAAGTCATTTAAAGTAATATAAGGAGAAAAGTAACAAATATTTGAACTAGAATGTGAGCAGAGAGAAAGTTACTTATCTGAGAGCCATTGTGGAGATAGAAATGACAAATTTGATAGATGAGTGGATATGTGTGATGGGATACAGAGTGAACTATTGGGGACAATGTTGAAGTTGCAAACCTAATTGTGTAGGAGATCAATTGTGTCTTCAATAAATATAGGGAAATTTAGAACAGGAGAGGATTTGCAGGAAGAATATGAAGATTAATTTTGTTTGGGACAATTTACGATTTAAGGGCATATGGGACATCTGATTCAGTATGTCCATGGGACTGAAGTTCAGGATAGAAACTAAAACTGGCTATATAGATATGGGAATCAGTTACACTGAGATGATAATTTAACCCTCATGTGCTAATGAGTTCATTAACTATAAAAGTATATATAGAGAAGAGAATATATTTCAGAACAGAGCTTTGTTGGTATACTTTAGGGTGAGTATATATTGGGTGATAATTTAACATAAGAGACTGAGAATAAGTCAGACACATAAGTTAACCAAGAGGAAGCAGTATCTTGGAAACCAAGAGAGAATGGAGAATCTATGAAGGGAGTGGGGTCATCAGAGTCAGTTCCTGCACAAAGGTCAAAAGAATAAATTGGGACAAATATTGGAACTGGACTTGTGATTCTATTTATATAAGGAGTTACTAAAGGAGGTAAACCTCTCTACCAATATAGATAGACTTTTTCTACAACATTTCTTTTTCTGAGAGAGAGCTTCCTAGACCATTGACAGGACAAATGACTTACACAGTATCATACAGTGAGTATTTGTTGGCTACCATTGTTTGTCCTTCATGCTGGAAGAAGACCATGACATCCAGGAGGTGATGTCATGACATGCAAGCCCTAATTGCTTCCAAAAATAAAATAATTGCATCAGAAGTCAGGCTTGAGGTAACATTTTTCCTGGCTTCACAGACAGTACTCTTGAGCAAAGATCATTAGATTTGACAATCATATCATTGGTCACTTTGAAGAGATTATACTTTCAACTTGAATGATGAGGTTGGATGTCAAAAAGCTTGAGGAATAAGAGGAAAGCAGAGGAGGTTTATGCATAGGTAATATTTTTAGGAGGTTTGCTTATTGTAAAAATGAAGAAGAAATATTGGATGATACTTTGAGGAAAAGAGAAGAGTCAACCAAGAGTTTTCTAAAGATGGAAGAGGTTTGAACATATATGTAAGCAGCACAGAAGTAACCAATATATAAGGGAAAGTTTGAAGATTCTGTGACAGGACCATTTCAAGATTCTGTGTTGACTATTGAAAAGTAAGCAAAAGACTACAGATCTATTTTACTTTTGCCCATTTTTTTTCCTACTTGTATTATTGGATGAGGGGTAGTTGGTGAATGAGAAGGAAATCTCTCAAATGGAGTTTTTACCTTTATGATGATTTCCAATATAGTTGACCACCCACTTCCAAGAAATATCTCAGTCAAGGGGAAGTGTGTGTCATAGATCCCTTCTTAAGATCCCTGTTCTCTATAGAACTCATTATCCCTAAGTCTTAAAAGATTCAAGACTTTCTTATTTTTTTTGAAAGTTTCACTCTCATTTTCTATCAACCTTATATGTAAACTTATAGTAAACCTGAGCTCTTTCCTTACTTCCAGCTTCTTCAATTTTCAGTTAGTTGCTAAGCTTTTTCCAATTCTTCCTTTATAAACCACATCTCACATTTCTCTTTTATTTCTATTTATATAACTACAAGGCTAGTTTAGGACTTTTTTTTTACTTTTTTTGACTGAACTACTCTAATAACTTTCCAATTGGCCTCCCTCTTTCCAGCTTCTCCTCTTATATGTGTTAGACTGAGATTCCTTAAGACATTGAACCTAACTCTTCCCTCTGTTCTACTTTTACTCTCTTCATTCAAATATGTTTAGTACTTTCCTATTGGTTCTACAGTAAAATATAAACATTTTGCTTTGGCATTTAAGGCGCTCTACAATGTGACTCCCATTTTTCTTTTTCAGACTTATTTCATACTATTCTCCTTCATGAACTTGTGCTCTAACTGTCCTGTGAATTGGACACCATCTCCTACCCACATGTATTTATTTTCACAGTTCAGGTTATAAACCTGTACTATCTCCATTCTTTTTGTCCTTGAATCCTTGCCTTCTTTTAGCTCAGACATCAATATTTTGTTAAAAATTTTTCATTTATTACCCCAATTGTTAATGTTCTGATGCTCCTCAGTGTATCTTTTATTTTATTTTTTGCATATATTATAAACCCCTCTTCCATCCTACTTAGATGTCAACTGACTGAAAGCAGAATCTAAATCACTTTTGTCTTCTTGTCCTCAACATCTGCCTCAGAGTCTTGCACAGAAGACATTTTGTTTGCTGAAGTAAATTTGCTAACTGTCCTATTTTTCTTCTTTGCCTATATGCAATGAGTTGCCCTGTCCTTTAGATTCTATCACTAAAATATCTTTCCTGTCCATCCCTTCCTCTCAATTTATTCCATCTGTAGAATTTCATCATCTGGACCATTGAAATGACCTCCTTATTTAACTCCCTATCATTAATCTTGCCTTTCTTCAGTCCATCTTTCCCAGAGCTGGGAAATAATATTCCTAATGCATAGACCTGAATATGTCATTCCCATGCTTATGGATATTCAATAGCTCCTTAGAGTGACATAAGAGAAAAATACAATTTCCTTATCCTGGCATTACTACTACTAGAAGCTGAGGAGTTGCTTTTGAGTCCAAACCATAACATTCACTAGCTGCAAGACAATGAGCAAGAAACCACATTTGAGCTTCATTTTCCTCATTTATATAATGGAAATAATCTTACTTAATTGTTTCATAGGATACTATACAAAAATACATCAGATATTAAGATCTTATAATGACTACAGCAATATAAGTGATTAAAATCTCCAAAAGAACAGTGACAGATGAGTACTGAAAAACTCAATACACTTTCCAGAGAAAATCTTCTCCCTCAAAACAGAAAGGTAGGGGACTATTATAACAGAATATTTTATAAATTAGCTGACACGACCTTAGTATTGGGTGTTTTTGCTTACTTATTTTCATTGTCATAAGGGAGGTTTAAAGGTGGAAGGGAAAAAATGGAAATGACCATATCATTAAGAAAAAAAGGGCATCAGTACAACACAAAATTAACATTTTCACATGAATTTATACATGTGAACACAGTATATACATATATACAGTATATACATAGACACAATGCATGTATATTACCCTTGATACTATAGTGTTGTTTCAGTATAAGTTATGATTGTGGTGCTATTGTTCTTATCCATTGGAATTGGCTCCATGAAGAAAGAACTCATTTGAGACATTCTCTTTCAAATTACATTGCTAAAAAATTAATTTTTAAAATTTTATTGGTACATTTCATTTTTATATCACATTCATCCCCAACTCTCTTCTCCTTCCCTTATAACATACACACATGCATATATTACATACATACCAACCATAAGAGTGAATCTTTCCTTAGTTAAAGAAAAATCACTAATATAGGAAACATGCCTGACAATCTATATAGTATTCTACATTCATAATCCCTTCCTCTGTCAGGAAAAGTAGGGAGATGCATTTCCTAATTTCCTAATGTTTACTATAACTCCTATAAAACATTCAGTTTTGTTTTAGCATTCTTTTCATTTACTTTACTATAAACAATGTGACATGTAACTATTGGTTATTATCTCTTGGTCTGAGGTGGCCTGGGAGAGCCACAATAAACATTCCATTTTGCAGACTCTAATTATATGACTTTTTCCAGCAATGGTTAGATGAGCCTAAACAGTCAAAAGGTTACTTTGCATATGTAAACAGTATTGACTTCTTTCTGAATGTTGTTATAATTTCAGGAATGAAGAAAATTAATATGTGTATGTATTAATTAACTGCTATAAACTTAACCCTGGAGTAGATAGACAATGAAGAAGCTACAAAGATACAAGTGACACACTCCCTAGGATTGTGGACCTTACAATTGCATAGTTGGAACAGGGAAGATGCACAAATGACTACAATACAAATCAAAACATGAAAAATATTCAAAAGAAACAAAAATATGTTGATATACAATGGCCAAAGCATTATTATGTGCTTGCCATTTTGCTAGGAACTGGGAAATAATTTTTTTAAAAAAGAAGGAAGGTTCTGCTCTCAAGGAACCTACTTTATATTACACAATAGAAGACAAAGTGAAGAAGGACAGGGTGGAATGAACAGAAAATAAAATTAAGGGGGAAATGGAATTTAAAGCTGAGGTAAGAGAAAAAAATAGGTAGGAATGATATGCAATTGAAATTATAAGAAAAAAAGATAAACATACTGCTCTATTTTCAAATTCTCAAAAGAAAATCATATTCTTAATTAATTCATAATCCTATATGGGTGAATCCCTCTTGATCAATATTTTTTTCCTTTCTTCCATCACTGTAATTTATTATTAGTTTGTCTGTGATTGTGGTTTAAACACATACACACACATACACACACACACACACACACACACACACACACAGACACGTCATGCTATTAAATGCTTAGCAGAAACCTGAATGAAATTTTATCTTTTTCTCAACAGTCTAGAATAATGGCAAAAACTCAATTAAGTGACATTTAATAGGGATGATTATAGAGTTTTACATTTGCATTTAGGAAAAAAATTACCTGTATAAGGAAAAGAACAAAGAGAATGCAATTAGACACTAGATTATAGGGAAAAGAATTGAAAAGTTTTTGATGAATTCTAATAATAACAAGACAGGTCAATCCAAACACTCAATGCAACCTTGGGCTATATAAAAGGATACATGGGGGATATTGATAATGAGGAAGTATATGTTCCTTTTCTTTTTCCTCTAATTGATTATATGGTATCTGGATCACGGTGTTTGTTTCAAGGTGCCATATTAAAGGAAAGATGTTGGCGAACTATGTTGTGTTCAATGCATGGCAACTGAAAGAGTGGACTATTTTTTTTTAATAATCCCATTAAAAGAGTTGATTGAGGGTCTTAGGAATGTTTGGTCTGAATAAGAGAACTCTTATGTGAGAGGTAGGCTTGGAGAGAGGTCTGTTATGTGGAAAAAAGGATTAGATTTGTCTTGTATGGTATCAAAATATAGAAACATGAATTCAGACTCATTTCAATGTTTTCCCTTGATATGAAGAAAAATTTCTAACAATTAAAGTTGTCTTAGTAAGTTTCTAATTGTTGGAAATCTTCCAGAGAGAGTTGACCATTGGGTAGCAGAATTTTGATTATATAAAAGATTTTAGACCAAGAGCTAGATTAGAAAATCTCCAAGATCTTTTCCAATACCAAGATTCTATGTTTCTTTATGAATATGTTAATTCTGCCAAAGTGTATATGCCTGACAACCAGATTCAAGCAATCACCTAATAACATGTCTCTAAGAAAAGTACTTAGACATAGTGGATAGATTTTTAGAAGCATCTATCATATTATGTAAGAAATAAGTCTCTTAAGGTTGGAAAAAAAGAGAAAATTTTTTGTTACCTTTTTGTGGATTATTTTAAACCTAATTTAAAAAGAGGTCATTTTAAAACTGATAGTTTATTGCATTATCACTATACAAAGGATAGTAATGACTGAATTCTGAGCTGTTGTTTGCCAAGATGACTAAGTTGTCATTTTTAATTAGTTTTATGTTCTTCTTAAAGGCTAATTGCTTTACTTTTTATCAAGATTACTTGATTATTAATGACAAGGGTGCCATGGTTACATATTTTTATAGAATTCCCAAACCCATTCAATTGTATGCTATTCCATTCCCTCTGGATTTTCTGTACCCTAAAGCCATATTTTAAGAATGCTTAGGAAAAGGGGCCCCTAAATATGTAGGAAAATACATATTTACTAATAAGAGTAAAATAAAGTTAAATAAAATGTCTCCGTTTTTGGCAAAGGGACCATTGCTAACATATTTAGCCAAAAGAATAAACAAACATTTGTGGTTTTATTCCAGTTTTTAAAAAACACTTACATGTACTCTCTCCATTAATATTTTAATCTTCTGGCCAAGTACACTAGAGTAGTTGCATAAATACACTGTGCTTTGTTTACAAGTTGGACACTATTGAGCCACTATCATTGGGCATATGCTTTGAATGGTTTGCCCCAAAATAGGGTCAAATTCTGGTAAACCATCTACATTCTCTTACCCTTTGTGATCAACAGGATCAATTTTTGTAGGGGACTGAATGAAGTTTGGATTCAGACTGTGCCTATGGAGCACCATTTTTTACCTGTATAAGGCTAAATGACCTATATTTTGCTGTTTTGTCATTTCAGTTGTGTCCAAATCTATGTGTCCTTCTCTGGGATTTTCTTTTCTTTGCAAAGATCCTGGAGTGGATCTCAGCTCATTTTATAGATATGTGGAAATTGAGTCAAATAGAGTCAAGTGACTTTCCCAGGGTTACACAGTTAGTTTCTGAGGTTGTATCTTAATACTGATTCCAGACCTAGCACTCTATCTACCAAGTCACCTAGCTATCCAGCCCATATGTTACCTAAGCTCTATTAGGAGCATGAGCTAGTCACCTAAACTTATCCAGACTCAATTCAGTTTAATATGCCTTTTTAAATTGTTTACTATATATAAGGAACTGTGATAGGTGATCTGATAACAAACACTAAAATGAGCAAGCCCCTGCCCTCAATGATGTTACTTTCTATTAAGGGGAAATTAAATTTATTTAAATTATAGTATCAGATTCCAGTTTTGACTTTTATTTATACTTCTACTGGCCTTAAGAGTTTGCAAGAAAACTTAAAGAATTCTAGGTTTAAAAATTTATTTTCTGTCTCTTAGTAGAAAACTGAAAGTTCAATTCTGGTTAGATCACCAGAAGCTTTACCCTTGATCCAGTTTTTCATCTCACTCCCTATCCCAGACATGGTCCAGAAAAAAAAGTCTTATCAAACATTTGGACATTTTTAGTAAATACATAATTATATATATATATATATATGTATATATATATGTATATATACATATATATACATATATATATATGTGTGTATGTATGCAGAATCTTCACATGTTCCCTTTTCTGTAGCAAATAAATAGAAACCAGATGTGTGGAAACCAAATACTCTCATGAGGTTGTCCTAAAAATGTCAAGACACATTGATTTAAATTGACATTTACTAGTCTTGCTGCTTTTGGTTCTGTTGTTGCTTTGACTTCTGTTGCAGGGAAAAATCCTCTTCTTTAACATCTTCTCAGGTCAATTACATAACAAATCTTTGGATCAATAAAATAATCACAACTACCTTTTTGTAAATCTAAATGAATAAGAGCATTGCCACAACCAAAATTAATTAAGTCCTTGATACTATCTAACATTTCCTACTTCTTTTTTATAGGAATTTGAAAATGATCAATTCTTTCACTATAAAAGAACTCAGAAAAACAAAGAATATCAATTGGAAGTGATCTCAGTGGGTACTTAATCAAACTTTTACCTGGAAAAAAGAATCCCCTTCTCCATTATTATGTGATCATTCATCCTTCCCTTTGGAAGTTCTCTCAAGATAGCCTAATCCAGTTTTATATAACCCTATTTGTTAGGAGTTTTGGTTTTATTTTTTCCTTAGATCAAGATTAAGTATGCTTTAATGTGAATCCTAAACATTGCTCCTAGGTCTTCTTCCAGACAAAACCAGCAATTTATCCTATTTTGCAGTGAGAGTTTTTCAAAGTCTTGAAAACTGTTATCAGGTCCATTTTGTCTTCATCTTGCCAGGTAAACATTCCTAGCTCCCAACAAATCCTCACATGGCATGGCATAATTGTATGACACTTAAATTGATTGTTCTCCACTGGATAATTTTCAGCTCTTAAAAGAGTGCTTTCTAAAATGTAGTGTCGTTGTTTAGTCATTCAATTGTGTCTGATTTTTCATGACCCATGCACTAGGTCTTTTTATCCTCCTCCTCCTCCTCCTCCTCCTCCTTCTTCTTCTTCTCCTCTCTCTCTCTCTCTCTCTCTCTCTCTCTCTCTCTCTCTCTCTCTCTCTCTCTCTCTCTCTCTCTCTTAGTTTTTTGCAAGGCAATGAGGGTTAAGTGACTTGCCCAAGGCCATGCAGCTAGGTAATTATTAAGTATCTGAGGCTAGATTTGAATTCAGGTACTCCTGACACCAGGGCCAGTGCTCTGTACCACCCAGCTGTCCTGCTCCACTATCTCTTAAAATCTGTTGAAGTTCATATTTGTTGTTTCTATGATGATATCTCATCCTCTACTGCTCCCTTTTCCTTTTTGTCTTCATTCTTAACATCATAGACTTTTCCATTGAGTCCCATCTTCTCCATTATGTGACCAAAGTACTTAAGCTTCAGTTTCAGTATTTTACCTTCCAGAGAATAGCCTGAATTAATTTCTTTCTATATTGACTAATCTGATCTCTTTGCTGTTCAAGGGATTCTCAAATGTATTCTACACACTACAATTTGAAATCACTGTTTCTGTAGTTCTCAATTTTCCTTATAGCTCATAGAGCTGTACATAACTAATGAAAAAACTCTAACTTTGACTTTAGGGACATTGGCTGGCAAGGTGATGTTTCCTTTTTATCATGCTGTCTAGATTTACCATAGCTTTTACTTCCAAGGAGAAGGCTTCCTTTAAGATACATAAAGTTAAAATGTAGAACGTGGAACCAAACTCTGTTCAGGATGTGGTCTGATAGTGGAAGAATTCAGTGAAATGATCCTGTCCTTAGTCCTTGATAATGACCCTAGCAATATGGGCTAGGATAAAATGAACATTTTTGGTTGCCATATTACACTGAGGTTGCCATTGAATTGTACTAAGGCATCCTTCTAAAGTAATTTTCTCTTTACTCCATGAGCTTACAGCAAATTAATGAAATTTAAACTGTTAATTCAGGTAGGAGTGAATAAGTAATTACCCTCGAAGAGTCATTCCATGTCAAACCCATAGGGCACCATTCTGGAAGAAGCTGTAGAAAAGCAAAGACATAGATTCTAAAACGTCTGTTTCTGTTCTTTCTGATGGCCTGGAAATAATATTTTTAGACAAAAAAGAATGATTTTTTTCTTTTGTGTGTCTGTGAGTCTGACACTGTTTGTTAATGTTATTTTTGTTGTTTCTAAATAAACAACTTAAAAATATGGGATGAGGATACAGTGAAGTCTTATAGGTAAACAAGGGAAATAAAAGACTCCATAGCATATATCAGCAGAAAGGATGAGGATTGATAACACTCCTATAGTTTAGAATTCTTATCATAGTTATCATTTACAAAATACTTTGTTTATAAAGTTCTTTATATACATAAACTCATTTGATCCTTTCAAAAACTCTGATGTTATTATCCTTACTTCATAAATGAGAAAACTGAGACTAAGAGAAGTTGTGACTTAACATAGTAAATGTCTGAAGCAGAATTTTAAGAACCTAATATATAAAATACTTTAAATATTGTAAATTGCTTTACAAATACTATCTTATTTCATACACTCCTCCCCTGGGAATTTGGTGCTATTATTATTGTAATTTTACAGTTGAGGAATCTAAAACAGAGTGCTTAAGTTCACATATCTACTAAGGGTCTGAAAAATGATTTGAATGTAGGATTTCCTGATTCTGAGTTCAGAACTCTTTTTAGACCTCATCTAACTGTCTAATTAAAACTTGGGTCTTTCTGTGCCACCTATCTTACTTTACTGTTGTCAGCTAATACTTCTTTTGGATCAGCCAGTGCTTAGTAATGTGATAGGCAGAGGATTAACTTGGAAAAGGTTACCAGGGCTTAACTTCAGAGCACCAAAATCTAGAGGGAGGTGTCAGTGTAGTGTAGAGGGATCTACACCCCCCCCCCAAATAAAAATAAACAAACCAAAAACCCTAGGTTTAGCAAAGACTCTCATTTTTCCAAATCCCAGTTAGGTTTCTCCTGGGACTTTCATTACTCTATTTCCCTACTACCCATTCCCTGTCTGGGGTCTCTGTACTCAAAGGGACTCTTGTTTCCTGTGGTCTCTGCCTGTCCAATTCAAAAGTGGATTTGAAGTCATGTTTCATGCTCTTTGCCCCAGGTTCACAAATGCTACTTGTGGCTCAGCTACTTGGTGCTATAATTTGACTGTTGATTTTCTCAGCATCCCTGGTTAGAGCTCACTCAGACTCTTTGTTCGTCCATTTCCTTTTTCAATAAAAATAGAGTAATAGCTTCTTATTCTACAAATATGAAGTGTGATAATAAATGATTATATACTTATCTACAAGCCAGATGAATAGGTGGAGGGCAAGAGGACACTTTTTAAAAGAAGAAAAGAGAGGAGGGGGAAAAAAAGAGAAATCATCAAATGAAACTGAGAAAACACAGATGTCCATAATAAAGATCCTCTCTGCCAAAAGAGTTCCTCTGAAATTCTCAACTGAGTCAAAATTTCTAGCATCTTTCCCAGACGGGTTTGCACCGCTCCCTGATATTGTCTTGGGTTAGGTCAAGTAGTCCCAAGCCTGATAAGCTGAATCTCACTGAAATGGAAATAGCCATTGTTCTTTGGCATGCAAAATTTCTTTTAAACCTTGTCTAAATAAATGATTTTTCATTCCCTTGTGATAACATATGCTCTTGCAGAACCTCGCATTAAAGAAATGTGGTGTTTTATTAATTGCACAAATGCTGATTATTCAAATCTAAATATGTTAATTGGTAATATCTGTGTGCAATTTTTTTTAAATGTGGTACATTACGTTTAACTAACTCATGTCTATGATCAAAAGTTAAGCATTTCGAGAATTGTTAATACTTTTTTATTGACTTTTTATGGATTTATAGACTGAGGAGGCAAAGATCTTGTGGATCAAATCCAGGAAATAAAATAAGGAAGATCCGGGTTAGAATTCTGCTTCAGGCACTAAATAGCAGTGTGTCCTAGTCAATTCACCTAACTATTCCAAGTCTCAGTTTCCTCATCTGTAAAATTTCTTTAATCACACCTCATAGGGCTATGATGAGGCTAAAATGAGACAATATACATAAACTATTTTAAAATTCTTGCAATGTTATAGATATTTGAACTTCTATATACTATCAATAGGGGAGTGAAATGAATGAAGACTGTTTGCTAAGTAAAAGTCCATAAATTTTTTCATTGTAAAATTTCTCAGAGATCCTTTTCTGAAGTAGCCATTTAAATGATAAGGATCTCTGGATAATGTTGTTAGGGTTAGATAATAGTGAGCATATGAGTCATAAACATGCCACTTCAATCTAAGAACAAATAACTACAACCATCTCTTTACCAGATCCTCCCATTTTATGGGTTTTTCCATCCCCTCCCCCACTTCAACAGCACACACCTCCAATGCTAAAACTTGCAGGCTAACCAATTGGAGGAAGAAGAATACATAAATCCCACAAGTAAATGAGAATACATGCTATGACTTTTTCTGTACAACCCATGAAAAAGTAGAACTATGTAAGAACTGGGAATAGTCTATAATTTGGTAGCCATGTAACAGTATCTGGGCTGTAACTCAGCATGTAAAAATACAGCCTCAGTAGAATATTCCTAGATCTTTCAACTTTGATGGAGTAAAAGTTTACTTGTTTCTCTATACTTGAAGATAAGTTTTTTCCTTAAATATTTTCAGTGAATTTAAACTAATTCACCTGGAAAAAAGAGTTGGGATTTCTATTTTTGACTCTCCTGAAAGACCTGTATTCCTGTATTCACTAGTCTCATTTTCCTTGTGTCTTAGTCATTCTACCCTATTCCCAACTGTCCTCACATAGCACAAGTACATTTTTCTTTAAAAAAAAAAGTTCAATTTAGGGGGCGGCTAGGTGGTGCAGTGGATAGAGCAATGGCCCTGGAGTCAGGAGTACCTGAGTTCAAATCTGGCCTCAGATATTTAATGATTACCTAGCTGTGTGACCTTAGGCAAGCCACGTAATGCCATTGCCTTGCAAAAATCTATAAAAAAAAAGTTCCATTTAGGATTGAATGGATTTGGGCAGTCATTTGTCATTACTCAAGGAACTGAGTTACCTCACTAATTGAACAACTAGAGTTCCCATCTTCCATGACTAACTATGACTCACAGTTTAACCTCAAGAAGGGGTATTTACTTCTTTTTTAATCTCTGAAACTATACTTGGAGAGATGGTCCTTGGCACTTATTAATATTACTGACATACTGTATCATTCTTGGGTAAACAATGATACTCCTTCAGTTCTCAAATTTCACCAAAAGAAGGAGTTAGAAAAATTGAGTTTGAAAAGAGTACAGCATTGGTGTTATTCAGCAATGGCAGACTATTTGGGTCTCCTTCTTGGCTACTTCACTGCACTGATTTGCCATTTCCTTCTCCAGTTCATTTTACAGATGTGGAAATAGAAGTAAATAGGGTTGAATGATTTGCCTTATACAGTAGCAGTTAGTGTTTGAGGTCACATTTGAACTCAGGTCCTTCTGACTTTAGGCAGGCATGGACCTATTCTCTACACCACCTGGTTGGCCTAATATACTAGATAGACTCTATTGATAGTCTATAGAAGTTCACATATCTAGACTAAATATATATTGATGAATAGCTCACAAGTCAACAGTAGAAAATCTGAGTGTAAACGATTGATTCATTGAGTGATGGGTTAGGAGTATGCAAGGTTGTCATATTCTGTTGCCAGATGTCACATACTAGTGTTTGCCTGACCTTGGTGATGTGCAGTCCTCACTGATATGGGACGAAAGAAACCAAGAGACATCTGTGAAGAAAGGTCAGACTGACCTTTAGTCCAGGGTACCTCACTGACATTGGAAAAAGAAAAATAATTTTAAGGGCAAGAGACTCCCACAGCAACCAGACTGTCTTGAATAGTCCTTTTTCCTGGCCATGGGATAGAACAATTCTGGTAAAGGCAAGTGAGAAGGGAGACTTGCACAGCATATACTTTACTATAGTGAGTATAATTGATATAATTGTGTAATCTATATCTATATCTATATCTATCTATCTATCTATCTATCTATCTATCTATCTATCTATCTATATATATATATATATAGAGAGAGAGAGAGAGAGAGAGAGAGAGCAAACTGCTCTCAGAACCAGGAAAACCTGAGTTCAAGATCCACATCTGATATATAAATACCATGTGAATCTAGGTGTGTTATTTGACCTTTCAGTGCTCTAGGTCAGAGGTATCAAATATGCTGTAGGCCACATACTAGGTTCTTAATATATGTCTTTTCATTGATTGAGGATAGCCCAAAGCAGATTAAAATGTAACTGGCAAATTTATTACAAAATAAATCTTTTTTTTTAAAAAAAATATACTTTGTTATAGATATGTTTGTTTTATTCCATTAATAAAAATTTAAAAATAAATAAAAAATAACACAATAGAACATAAATAATACTACTATGTGTTTTTATAATTCAGTATGTAACCCATAGTTTAGTGACTCCTTATTTTTATTTGAGTTTGATACTAATCTCGGGTAAACCCACTTGTTTTGCTAGAGGGAGTTCTCATTCCAATTAAACTACTACTAAACTACTGTTTAGATATGAAAAGGAAATTATAAGATTTTTTAGTCCAAGATCCTGATTTTATGGATGAGAAAATGGAGGTCAAGTGACTTGTCAATAGTAACAAGGATGGTAGCAACATGGATGGAATTTGAACCCCTATCGTCAATTCCTGGTCTTTTACTTTATCCACTGTACTAAACTGTGGCCTAGGGAAAGAGCAGTAGATTAGAATTTAGAGAATCTATGATTAAATTAGGAATCTGCTATTGATGAACTGTGTGGCTTTAGAAAAGTCAATCACTAATTTTACTTCTCTAGACCTCAATTTCTTAATCTGTAGAAAGGAATGTTTTGGATCGGATAAATTTTAAAGCCCCTTCAGTTTCTAAATTGGTGATCTTATTATTTAAAAGATATTGGAACCTAGCAAGCTATTGCTAAGAGATATGGGAGAACTAAAAAAAGTGTGAGTTTATCACTTGACTTGTTGATATATATGTATATATATATATATATATGCATATATATATATATATATATATAAACATGTGACATCTTTACACTGCAGTTCTGATGTGTCTGGGTTCTAATCTAGTATTTTCTTACCTTCAATTCATTTACTATTTATTTGGCAATGTGCATGTGTAGAAATGGGGAATTTTAAAGAAAAAAATGAAATTTATATATTATTTTATTTTATAAACAAAAAATACTGTAATCTGTTGTGCTGAACATTCTTTTAAATGCTTCACATTAAAGAATGAGTATATCATGAAATAGATACTGAGTTGTATACATAGTGATGGAAGAGATATCATTTTTAGGGAATCACTGATGGGGCTGGGAAGCACTTAGTAAGAATAAAGTGTGGTACTATTATGAATTCTACATTTTTCTGTTAAAATCCTATTGCATTTCTCTCTTCTGGGACAGTGAAAGGGAAAAGTATACAAAATTTGCATCCCAGACCTGTTTCCTTTCCTTTTTGTGTGCTTCCATATACCTAACACATAAGCTGTTTGTGAGATGAGAAAGATAGGCTTTGAGAAAATCCACTTTATGGGGCCTTGCCCAGGACTGAGTGATAGATAGAGGATGGAAACAGCTTTAAAAGCCATTTTCTTTACACATTTTAGGCCATGAGGGTACTCTCTACAACTCTCTGGTCACCAGAATGAATAAGAGGGGTACAAAGACACACACACACACACACACACACACACACACACATGCACCTAAGGTCTATCATTGATTTAAAGTGATTGATGACTAGTCTTGTCTGATTGGGTTGAATTGTTAAGTCATCCATCATTCCAAACCAATGCTATGCTCCACAGTCCAGTATACAGTCACATAGGGTGAGAGGGTGAAGAGGGTTATTGTTTTGTTTTCTTTATTTTATTTTATTTTATTTCTGCCTAAGGGAGTGACACTGTGCTTCAGATTACCAAACTTTATGAAGAAAAAAGGTATATTATCACATGATAAGGATCTAGTTATACAGTAAGTTGCATATTATATACACATTGAATTAAAGTTCCAAGAAAATTTTACCCAGAATTTTATATTAGATGGAATAACAACAGCAACAAACTTCCTAATTAGACAATCATTGTAAAACAAACAAACAAATTTCATATAGGAAGCTCCAAATGACTGTCTTCTGAAAAA
The DNA here is from genome assembly GCF_037893015.1 of Macrotis lagotis. Taxonomy (NCBI): domain Eukaryota; kingdom Metazoa; phylum Chordata; class Mammalia; order Peramelemorphia; family Peramelidae; genus Macrotis; species Macrotis lagotis. The sequence continues at coordinate 635,538,263 of NC_133658.1, forward strand.
CACATCCTAGAGCTCTCATCTAAAACCTTTCCTTCTCCCTGTGTTGTTCAGGTCTCTACATATCATACCCCAATTTCTGAAGGAGTTAATACACTTAGTAGTGAAGCCTTTCCTCTAGAGCTGAGGAATCTTTTCTAAGTCAGGAAGTTCAAACTCACCTATTCCATCATATTTATCCCACTCTACATTTTATGAGACTTTTCTTCACAATTCATTTAACTTTGCACATGGGCCATCTTGCCATCTGCATTGTTCTTTCATATTCTTTCATTTCTACCTCTGGGCATAGTAATCAAATTAATACCTGAAAAGAGGTATTTTAATTGACTGTTCTGTGAATGAACTCATCATCTTTGTGATTTGCTAGACCAAAACTCCCTTCTTGGCCACAGCAAAGAGACAAAAACTGTCCTTTATCTGTCTCCCTTCCTCACTAAGGGCAATATCTCTGTATCATTTTTGAATTTATGAGACCAGAACTTAGTATAATGCTCAACACATAAACTTGATAAATGGCTGTTTCTCTATTCATTCATCAAGTGTGATCATTGGGAATAAAAAGAAATGATATTTATATTTCTTTAAATTTCTTAAATCACTTTATGATCATTATCAAATTACATACTCCAAATAACCATTTGATGTTAATATTATTATCTTTATTTTACAGATGAGGAAACTAAGACTCAGAAAAATGAGATAACTTTCCCAGGGTCATACAGCTAGTTACTAAATGAAGTCACATCCAGACACAGATTTTCTTGACTCCAAGTCCAGAGCTATTCACAAAAGTTTCATGTATGAAAGTAAAGTTCATGAACCAGCCCTAAATGCCTTCAGTGTGGTGGAGAAAATGCTTTTTTATGTGAAAAACAACCCTTACTTTTTTTTTCCTTTTCACCTGTGCAGAGGAAATAAATTCAATTTGAGGGACCATCTGCTGTCCTTGTGCCCCTGCCAATAGACATAAGCCAAACCCACTATGGAGCACTTTTCACCAAGGATTTAGTGTTAATCAGGCAGCTGTCTAGGTGGTGTGGTTTTAGTGACAGGGAAAAAAATCCTCAGTCCCCTCTAAATGCTAGGAATCAAAAAGTTAAAATCTGGAAAACAACTTAAAGATCACTTAGTCCTAACCCCTTCATTTTACAGATTAGGAAAGTATGGTCCTTGAGGTAAAGTGACTTGTCTCCCATATCCATCTATTGATTCCTAGAACAGAGAACAGTTTCTCACTGAATGATGAAATGACAAACATGCATATAAAATGTATATTTATGTATAGGTACATTTTATTATAAATATATATTTATATTTCTATAATACAAACATATATTCATGTACAAATATGTTTTGCATTTACTTATTTGTATACTATATATAAAATCTACATGTGTACATGTAGTTATACATGTATAGGCATGTGTATATAATGTGTATACATATATGTATAGTTTATACATGCATATGGACAGCCAAGTAAGTCTATATTTGAATCCTGCCTCAGATAAGTACTAGCTGCATGACCTTAGGTAAGTAATTTAATTTCTTCTAGCTCATATGTATATATATATATATGTATATTTATCATTGTTTATGTGATATAGATACTGCAAATTAGATCCCCAGAGGGGTAACAACATGGTACTTTCAGAGCTCAAGACATAGCCCTTTGTGTAGTCAAACTCCTCATCTCCCTAGAGTCAGGAGGAGCTGAGTTCATATCTGCCCTCAGATACTTGTTAGCTGTTTGACCCGGGGCAAATCACTTAACTCTGCCTCTTCTTCTACCCTAAAAAAAAAAAAAATTATTGGCTTATGAAATCCTACTAGTGTGCTTTCTTTTAATCATCAGCCAGAAAATCAATTTAGTTATTTTTCAAATGTATTTACTTAAATAGTAAATAAAAAATAGTAATAAACATTTTCCCCCAAATCCAGATTCATATTCTCAGAAAAATTTACTCAGAGTGCAAGAATGGGGAGATACATGGGTATGAATATAGATTGTTGATGAGGCTCATATGTAGGGAATACCATTCTGGAATTACATTGTCTCAGGGTTCCTCTGGAAGATTTTCATGAGGTTTGCTCTAAGTTGCACCACTCTCCATCTAGAAGATGTTTGAGTGTCTCTGTTGGGCAAGGCACTTTGAAGCTAGGCTGGCTGGACCATGTCACTAGGTGGCTGCCCTGATTTCTCACCAGATGCTGCTGCTGCTTCATTCAGAAGGGCAGACAATGACATAATGCTGCTGGGCCACTACTACCCATGCCAGGATCCAGCAAGTTACTTAGCCACTGGACCTTTAAAGGTTGGAATATGTAAGACTCCTGAACAGGTTAATCTGTAGGTCTCCTGGGATCATTCTTTGATGGGCAATTATGCTTCTACCTTTAGCCACTGTCTTGGTTGTGTGTGATTGTGATCTTTTCACTTGAAGTGTTAAAGACCTCTTCTAGAGTAAAGACCAATAGTTTAGAAGTGGTCTCTGTCATGTTTGTCACCCTCTGGCAAAAAAAAAATAGGAGAAAGATAACTTATTCAATAGATAATTCTTCTTGATTCAAAAAAACTTTCAATAATCCCCTAGTGTTGTCTCTGAATGATTTAGTTTCAATTTAGTCATTTTCATCTTCCACCTTTCCTGGGAATTTTAGACTGATATCTTGCTGGCTTCTTCATATGCATTTTAGGTACTTAGCCACTATCCCCAATTTAGGGAATATCTATTTTGCATAAGGCTTTCCTCATTTTCTTTCATTGTCTCTATTTGTTAGCCCTATAGATCTTCAACTTTTGTCAAATATTTCATTAGGACCTGGCATCGTACACATGTGCATTGTCTACTGAAGAAAAAGAGAGAAGGCATGACACTGAAAAGGAAATGAGATGACTAGGACATTTTTTTCTTTCTTCACAATTTTTCCTAAGACTCTGAGTATAAGGGGATTGGGAATGAGACAAGTCACATTTTTACAGGGTGACAAAGGAAGAGGCATGAAAGGGCTCACTCACCATACTGTTAAAAAAAATCTACAGGGAGCTCATTTAATAAGTTCAAAGGATCAATTGTCTTCCTTCATTTTTATATATGAGGAAACTGAGGTCTAATGGGTCCAAGTGATTTGCCCATGGTCATATGGATAGTAAGCATCAGAGGAAGCATTTGAAGCCATGTCCTTAGACGTCAGAATCAGTGTTCCTTCCCCTTTATCAAACAGCCTGCATATTTATTAAATCACCATAAAGTTTTGCATTAGTAGTAGAATTAACCACTTACTAAGGGTTGATGAATGAATTTAGATAGGTTTTAGAAGAGATAAAAGGACCACTGAAGGGTATTAAGTTTGTGCAAACTTTAGAGAGAAAATGGTCCAAGACAGCACACATGGGAAAATGAGTCAGATTACTGCTAAAACATGCATTTCCACACAAAAATAAGAGCAACAATAACCATATCACACATATCTGAGATGGAAGAAAATTAAAGTAAAATGAGTAACTCTAGTTTGTCTTGGAATGGAGAACTTATTTAATAATGAAACAACTGCCTGGACGACAAAGGAATGTTTGGGAGGGATACAGAAAAGTTTATAAAGGCCAAATTTATAGAGCTCTTAAAAATGCGATTGTGTTGGAGGGAATTTCGGGAGTTGTGATTATTAAGGCTACTTACTACTTCTCTTCATCTTTGTCCTGCCAAATCCCTCTGGTTCAAGAGTACACAGTTTAAGCTATTGTAATGGAATTTAGAGAATCCAGGAAACTTCATCAACTGTCCTGAGAAATGCAATGAGTATAACAGGAAATCAGTTTTATGCAGCTTTCAAAATATTAGTTCAGTATCAAACCCAGCATAAACTATATTTGAAGTTTTAATTAAAAGAAAAACTGATAAATTATAAAGATTCCATTGTCCAGAAGATAGGTATCTGCTGCAGGAATGTATTTTTTCCCATTCTGGTAATTACAAATGAAATTGATAATAGACTTAAAAAAATCTAAAAGGAATAAAAGGATAGCATAAATAACTGATTCTCTCTCTCTTCCTTTTTTTCTCTTTCATCCTAACTTCTATTTTTTTTTTCATTTCTCCCTCTCTCTCTTGCATCCTTCCTTCTTTCCTTTTTTCCTTCCTTGCAAAAGAAACACTCCAGTTTTGCTCTTTTTTTGGGGGGGAGCAAAGAGAAAAGCCAGTTTTTAGATATTTACACTGAACAGAATAAAAATGTATGATGGCTAATGCTGATGAACAAAAGAAGGAGGCAGAAGAAGGAGGATAGGGGCAGGGAGGGAAGACATGTCTCCTAAAAGCATTCCAAAATATTAACAATTAAAAAATTTACCAGAAGGAAATTGCCAATGAAATTTTCAAAGACAAAGGTTAATCTAAAATGACTATCAGACCCAGAAAGGTTAGCTGTCAAATTCAATAACAGGGACACACAGTGGTCACTGGGCTACCTAGGGGAATAAGTTGTTAAATTACTTTTTTCAGTTCACATAATTTACAGAGAGATTAGCTCTTCAGTGTCTTTGGCTAGTTTGTGTTAAGAAGGTCGGCATTCTATTGAAGGTTTTGTTAACCTAACTCGCAGCAGGTCCTGATTGGTTATGGGAGAATCTGAACTAAATGGTATACATTTCTGATGATGTAAAAGTAAATTAGAGAACAGGGCAAGTTATTACACCAGAGAACGTGGGGCAATAGGGAATAATAAAAATCAGGCTACTCTAATTTCCTTTGAACAACTAAATATATACGGGTCATTATTTCCTGTAATCCACAGGCCTCCTAGTGAAGGTCCCAGCTCTGAGTTAAAGCCTCTGAGACAAAAAACAACAAAATGCAGTGTAGAAAGAAATTAAAGAGGCTATAATGCTATTTAAAGAATGGATTAAGTACATTTGATGAATGTGGATTCTCTTCCATGCTGGAATCTTAAACTGCCAGAACCAGGGAAGTTCACCTTGTTCTAATAATGTGTACTCTTTCCCAACTTTTCTCTAATCTTATTAATCCCTATGGCTTTTGTTGTGCATCAAGTTTGCTGACTCTTCCATATGAGATATTCTGGTTTTTTCCTTTCCCAGGACTGGATGATCAAGGAGATGCCAATTATTTGTGACAAATGGTTTTGCCTTCTCTCTTCTTAGTTCTCTTAACCTAGAAAACGAGCAGGTTTTGAGCAACACTTTTGTGTCAGTTATTTGGGGGTATCTCTTGAATCTGGATAAGCAAAACATAGTGTGCAGATGTCCATTAGCCACCATTATTTCTAGGTAATCCAAAAGGGTTCTTTTTTAATATCCATAATAACTCATGAAGATGCTATTTGACCTCTTCACCAGAAGGAAATCATAAGGAAATATAGTGGAACTTCTTAATATTAGTATTTGAGGAAAAGAATGATTTCTAAATCTGTACCATTTATGTTAGATCCAGTTTTTGTTCCATGGCAGTACAATGTATGGGGGAAACAAGACTTTTAGTTTCAATATATAGAACCCATTTAATAACAAGTCATGTTTGACATGATTATCTTGTAATTTAAATATACCAATTGAAAGATATATATGGAAAAATCAAGTTTCTCATAGGTTAGAGTCTTGATTCTGGGCAAAACTAAGCTATAATAGAGGAGTTAAAAATAAAAGGAAGTTCATGAATGGCTCTCATAATGAAGACTGCATTTGATTAAAGCTATTGATACCACTTTCTCACAGAACTAATCCATAGGAATGCATGGGAAGTCTCAAAAAGTTCTGGTCCTGGCAATGATAAGATTGTATACATAGAGGGTTTTGAGAATGGGAGGTGTATAGAGAGGGAAATGGGGAAATGTTCCATAGATTAAGGGGTGACATTTTAAGAATTGAAAAGTAAGAAAGAAGGAGTGAAAAGGTTTGAGAAAGTGATAGGCTAAGATGGAAAAGGGGTAGAATTTCAAAAACTCATGAATACTTGACTCCATTTTCCACTTTGCTATTCCTATGATTATACATGTGACAATGCCCATTCCTACCATTGATGAAATTATACTATTTAGAGCTAAATGGATAATAGATCTACATCATCATCTTGTTCTTTTACAATCTTCCATAGCTCCAAACCTCTCCTCTTAGATTACATCAGCCCTATTCTGATGTCACTTTTCTTTCTCCACAGTTTGTTAATAACTTCAATTACCACTTCTAAACCTATTTTTTTTCTCTGAAACATCATCCCACTACTGTGATTGGCCTCTTATTGAATGGAGACGTTCTATTTTGGGTATCCTCTTCTAGCCCATCATATTCTTTAAATCCCTCAACATTAACCCACAATTTTTCTCAGTTTAGATTGAATAAGATAATATTTGTAAAATGCTTAGCATGTTACCTGACATTGTAGTAGGTGTTTCATCAAAGCTAATTATATTATTATTATTATATAAATTGTTATTGTATAGCTCTTTTAGGAGTTTCTGACTCTTTATGATTCCATTTGGTTATTTTCCCTGGAAAAGATAATGTAGTCATATACCATGTCCTTCTTCAACTCATTTTAGAAATGAAGAAACTGAGGAAAAGGTTAATTGACTAGCTGAGGATCACATAGCTAGTAATTATGTGAGGTCAGTTTTGAATTGAGATCTTCTTTACTCTAGGACTGGTATTTACTGCAACATATAGTTGGCCCCTTTGATATTATTATTAATTATTTTTAATTATTGCTGCGATTGTCTCTGGGAGGGAAGTGAAATTTCTTCTTGCCAAGACATAAGTTTTCTTCTATTATCTCCCATCTTGCAATTTCTCCCTTTCAACTGGTTCCTTCCTATCTTCTCATTATATATATATATTTATGATACTCTCATCCCTAAGAAATAATTGCCCATGAACCCTACTATCTATCTCTCCATTTGTCTTCTTATATATCTTCTCCCTTTTACATCAAAATTCATTGAAAAAAAAGGAATTCTGTAACTTCTGTTCTAACATTAATCCCTTGAAATCTGACTTCAGTCCTCAAAATATCTTGGATCTTTCTTTTTTATCACAATTTATCACAATTTTCTACATGGTTATTGACATTTTTAATTGCTAAATCATAATATTATTAAATTATGGAATTAAAAGGAATGTCAGAGATCATCTACCATTTATATTAAACATCCTGGATTCTTTTTTCACCCTTTATTGTTCTTGACTTATTAGAGGTATTTGACATAATTGATCAACCTCTGTTCCTGAATACTCTTGCCTCCTAGTCTTTCATTATATTCTCTTTTCTATCTCTTACCTATCTATCTACTACTTTGTTTTTAGTTTTCTTTGCTGGATCGTCATTCATTCTCTTCTTCTTTATTGTACCCTTCAGTATGCCCCAGGCCCCCTTCTCTTCTGTCTCTTTTGGCATATAATACAGTAGACTGCTTGTTGACTTGATTTGAATTGATTATCTCATTGACTTTCTTTAGTTCAATTAACAACTATATACAGTTGACTCTCAAATCTACATCTCTAACCCTCACATTCTCCTGAGGTTCAGTCCTATATCACCAACTGATTTATACACGTATTTGATTTTATATCCTGTATGCATCTCAAACTCAAGATGTCTAACCCAGAACTCATTTTTAAATGTAAGCCTCCTATTTCTGCCTTCTTCACTCTTCTGATGAGAGTACAATGATACTTCCAGTTTGTTAAAACCAGTGTTATGCTCATTTCTTTATCCTCCCCAACTTCCCATATTCATTGAGTTGCCATGTCTTGCCAATACTATCTCCAAAACACATTACATCCATATCATCTTTATCTTTCTTCACACTTTCTTAACCTTGGTTTACGTCTTTCTATTAACTAATGAGGTTTCTTGTAACTGTCTCCAAATTAGACATTCTATTCTCATTTCTCCTAACTCAAATTCACCTACAATAACAGCCTTAAATAACCTTTTAAATGCACACATCTGACTATTTTATCCTTCTGCTCAAGGACTTTTCTAGTTTCTTATTTCTAGGTTAAAATAAAAAAAAATTAACATTGAAATCCCTTCATAATCTGTCTCTAACCTATCTTTCTAAACATTTTATGTTAACTCCCTTCAGGCACTATTTGTTTCAACTACACTGGTCTATTTACCATTTTTAATACAAAGAATTCCATTTCCTAACACCATCCTTTTACATGGATTATTCCCCATGCCTGGAATGCAATCTATCTTCATTTTTACTTCAGAGAATCCTTTGATTTCTTCAAGATTTAAATCATATATACCTACTGTGGGAACCATCTCCTCATTTTCTAACTGAGAGCATTATTTCCCTTCTCAAGTAATCATACATATATATATATATATATATATATATATATATATATATATATATATACAGAGAGAGAGAGAGAGAGAGAGAGAGAGAGAGAGAGAGAGAGAGAGAGAGAGAGAGAGCTGCTTATATATTCCATTTTCTAGGTTAAAAATAAGCACCTTAAGGGCATGGATATTTATGATTTTTTTCTGCCTACACAAAGCTAAAACTTAATTCTTATTGGATTATTGGATGAATGTAGTTTAGCTTTTCCATTTTAAAGATGAGGAAAGCATGATTCCCCCCAAAAAAGTAATTTTCTTACGATAACACATATTTATTAAGTGACAGTAAAATCCAGGTTCATATTAAATTATTGGAATGAAATTAGTTCAGCTATTTCATTTCAAATATAGGAAAATGAGGCTACCCCCAAAAGAAGTGAATTGTCCTAGATTACACATATTTATTAAATGACAGTAAAACTCACATTCAAAGCAGACTATTGAATTGAATGTGGTCCAGTTTTCCCATTTCAAAGATGGGAAACTGAGATCCCCCCAAAAGAAGTGAATTGCCCAGGATCATAAAAATATTTAGTAAATGACAGTAAAATATAGATTCAAATTGGATTATTGGATCAAACATAATCAAGGTTTTCCATTTCAAAGATAGGTAAACTGAGATCCCCCCAAAAGAAGTGAAATGCTCCAGATCACACAAGTTTTTGACAATAAAATCCAGGTCAAATTGAGTTTCTGTCTCTAAATCCAACATTCTTTCCACTGTATCATTCTGCCTTCATGCCAACTCTGTGAAGTGACTAATAATTATTATTCCATTTGGTTTCCTATTAATGCTCCCACAGGAAAATTAGGTGACAAAAGAGATAAAGGACTGGATTTGTTGGACTAGGAATCAGGAAGATATGAGTTAAAAAATCAGGTCTGTGTGACTCTATTCCAGTTACTTCATTTCTGCCTCAATTTTCTCAACAGTAAATTGGAGAAAATAATAGCATCTAACTTTTAGAGCTTTTGGGAGGATCAATTGAAATAATATGTGTATAGTGTTTAGCACTCTATAAATGACTGTTCTTTTTATGCAGCTAGATGGTACAGTGGGTAGAGCATCAACCTTGAAGTCAAAAGGACCTGCGTTCAAATCTGGCCTCAGATATTTACTAGGTGTATGACTCTGGGCAAGTCAATTAATTCTGATTGTTTCACATTCAGGACCATCTCCAGTAATGCTAATTCATATCTGACCACTGGATCCAGATGACTTGAGGAGAAAGTGAGGCTGGTGACTTAGCACAGCATCTGCCACTCAAATCTAATTCTTGTGCCATATGGTCTTCTATGAGAACAAAAGACAAAAATCATTATCTCCCATTTTAGAAATGAAGACTCAAGTTAAATAGTTTGTTCAAGATCCACCTCTCTAGTAAGTAGCACTTTGCTCAAAGCAGCCCTGTGAAAAAGATTGACCTTTACTATTAAACTATGATTTTTCTATGGCATATTTAACTTGGATGTAAACTCAATCCTAACAGTGCCATTTATATTGCCAGTGGAGTTTTGTATTTATATGCTTTTAATGGTTGTTTCTGTGACAGTCACAAATATTTATTTGCTGCTTATTGTATTATAGGAGCTTCAGTGGTCCATTTAACTCACAAATATACACCTTCATCCATAGCCCCCCCATACACATATATAACCCCTTTGAATTTTTGTGTATACATATTGAAGATATTTGAGTATACATACTGAAGATAATTACCTATCTCCATTTAGAGAAAGATTCAGGTTGCATAGAGAGGGCAGATTAATGAGAAAAAAGTCCAGGATACTGCTTCTCCAAATTTGAGGGAATATTGATGCTATTACAGGATTAAAATCTACTTTCACTGCCAAACAGAAAAATAGCTCTGAAGGAAACCAGAGGAAATTAAAAAAAAAAAAGTGAGTGAAGATATCTTCCCCTCCTCCCCCTTCATTGTTTGTTTCCAAAAAAAATCCACCCCCACATAGGTCACTTGGAATTCATTTTGTCTACATCCTGGATTGCACGTAGGGAGAAAAAAAATTGCCTGGGATCTGCAAAGAGGAATGCGATAGGGCATGGGAATTGTCGTGTCACGGTGGTCACCAGAGCATAGTTTGGCTTGCCTTAAAACAAGCAAGCACCGTCGGACCTCTGTAATACTAGCAAATTGGGGCTGCTATCAGGCTACCTATCAGGGGCTGAATGCTTGAGAAAAAGTGTGTGGGTTTTAGCTGGAGCCTCGGGCAGCGGAGGCCCTTGTGAGCTGCTGTTTGCCGTTGGACTCCCAGCACTGTGGAGTGACCTCTGCCCCAATCCAGTGTACTGTTACAGTTCATTTCAATAATTAAGCAGTTTAGAGATGGCAGGACTTTTTTTGCTGTCAAGAGAAAATCAGGGCAGTGATTTTTTCCCCCTCTCCCCTATACCAAAATTAGGAGTGTTTGTGTTTAATTCTATTAACCAGTGCCTCTTCATTAATTTTCCCAATCAAAGGAAGGCATGTTTGGGGAGGATTGGCAATGGGTTACAGCAGTTATTAATGGCAGGCGTCTCAAAGGAAAAGGGATCTGAACTCTGACAAAGTCAGATGTCTGAGATTTCAATCATGCACCGTGAGCTTGGATGGCAGGCTCACTACACAAAAGAAGACAGCTCTTCTCCCATCTGGAGCCCTGTACCACTCATGGAACAAGGATTCATTGGGTACCGGTTCCAAATACAAATATGCTAGCTCCCTGATGCCAGAAAAATAAACGGCTGTCTTTCTGTGAGCTCCGAGTAATTGGTCGATATGCTGCTTTAAAGACAGCCTTACATATTTACCACTGTTCAGTGAAGCCTTACCCCCCCAAAAAAGGCACTTAGTAAAAGAAACAAAATTTTCGTTTTTGCTGGCTTAAGCAAAAATTAAATGTTAAGATTTCAACTTTTTGGTAAGGATGCCTTATAAAGTTCTCTCCAATTAAGAATGTATTTTAATGGATCTTAATATTAACTCAACACAGCTTTCCAATTATCCATCTGGTCCTTTGCTGTTCTTCTTTTATTGACTCTCTGCTTGGTTATTTCAAAGCAGTGGCTAGCTTCTAGTCCTGCCATTACTGCAGTCAGCATGCCAATCAACCAATCAAAGTCAAGAAGCATTTATTAAGCACCTACTTTGCCAAGTACCATACTGAGTGCTGTACATACAAAGGCAATAGAAAATGCTGGAGCTTAAGGAACTCACTGGTTGATGGACCAATCAGCAGGAGCATTTGAAGATCTATGTGCTTCACACTTTGTTAATCTCTGAGGAACACAAAGTGAGAATCACTTAAGGAGCTTAAGTTCTATTAAATAACATATATCAGTATGTAAATATAAATATTTATTCACACACATACACATGTATATTATATAATATATAATGCATTTGAGTTCTACTATCTATATCTATATATTTTACAAAAAATTACAAGGGGAGAGAAATGCCATTGAGGGGGTCAGATAAGTACTTGTAAGAGATGTCAAATGAACATAAAGGAAGCACAGGTGAGGAAGAAGGTTATTCTAGATATAGCAGCATTGGCATGATACACAGGAATTGAAAATACAATATCACGTATGAGGATTGATATATTTATCACAATAAATGAAAAATGCAAGTTTGACTTGACTGCAGACTTGCAAAAGTAAGTTAGAACCAGATTGCAAATGTTATAAATGTTTAAAAAAAAGTATGTATTTGCTCTCAGAAGAAATAGGAAACCACTGGAATTTACAAAGTCAGGGAGTGATATGGCCACATCTGTGTATGAGAAATATCACTTAGGCAGCTGTAGCTGCATGATATCTTAGGATAGTGGTATCAAACTTAAATAGAAACAGGGACTGCCAAACCATACCATAAAGAAAGATCTATTAGGGTTGTATAATGACTTAGTGTTAAACTGGAATGCTATTTATGTTTTATTGCATTTGTATTTATTTCATTAACTATTTACTAATTACATTTTAATCTATCTCAGTTGTAATTTGGGGATTGGGGCTGGAACTTATGTGGTATTTCCTTTCCTCCTGGAAAAATGATGACTGGTTCAGAATGGGTTAATGGACTAAACATAGTCAGAAATTATTTTAGCCTAAAATAATAATAATTATTGACAGTAATTTTTGATAATAACTAACAATAATAATTATTGACAATAGTTAATAATTTATATAGCATTTTTAGCTTTTCAATTAATTGATTTATTTGTATTATGTTGTTTGATTCTCAAATCAATCCTATGAAATTGTTACTATTCTGATCCTCTTTTTTTGAAGATTGGGAAACAGACTCAAGTCTCACAAACTGGAACAAGAGATCAAATGATTTGCTGATGGTCACATTAGTTCATTTCTAAGGAAAGATGTGAACTGAGGTTTTCTTCACTCCAGCTTTTTAACCACTATAACAAGTTGACTGTGTAGAAGATCAGTGTGTCTATTTCCTGATGTAGTTTCCCTCACTGCTGAATTATATCAAAGAAGCTGTTGAAACTTTCTATTTATTTGCTCCTTTAGCTGTTAAAACAAAACAAACAAAAACTCCCCAAAACTCAATAAATACATGAGCAATTCTTTTCAATGCAAGTTTACTAAAGATTGTTTTCTTTTCCTTTCTACTTTTTCTGTCTTTTCTGAAACCTTTCACTGAAGATTAAACTTTTGTTCTACACTCAGAAAATACCTTTTGGTTGAATCTGAAAATCTTTCTAAGTCAACTATACCACAATGCATATGTGATCTCATGGATGTGGGTTTTTCTTTCAAGGAAGTATATAGCTTGCTTATCCTTCATGACTGTTGTCAAATTCTCTCCTAAGTTTCCTACAGATGGTCCATTGAATTACTAGAAACCATTCCTAAAACATCATGCTAGAATGAAAAGAACAGTTGACTGGAAGCCAGGGAAGTTTTATTTAGACTTTCTAGCTCAGTGACTATGGACAAGTCTATGCCTCTGATTTTTCTGTCGCATCATCTATGATAAATTTCCTGTGTTGTAAGGAAAGATACTTTGTAATGTGCTTTATAGAAATCATCATTATTGTAGAGCATCAGGATTACAACCCTGAAGAAGGGGGTTTATTGGGGAAGCTTTTTTCCCTGCCCATTGTTCCCTATCTCAAACTTTCAATTATGATCCTATACCTAGAAATATTCTAATTACTCTAGATCCTTTCATCCCTTCTATAATCTCAAAGTAAAAGCATACTTTGTCTATGTCATTTTCCTTCAAAACTTAAGTACCTACAAGATGAGTAGAGATCATAAAAATAATACTATGCTCCATTTCTAAAAAAAAGCTATATATATATATATATATATATATATATATATATATATATATACATATATATATATATATATATATACTTTCTTCTACAAGAGTAGCATTAATGGGAATTTTAGGCAGGCTAACGGGGAAATTTGTTTTGGCCTGGATGCTTTTTAGAACTCTTCAAATCATACCATTAAGACCTGTCCCTGAAGTGTGGCCTGTTTCGTTCACCCATTTTCCTTTTTTTTAATTTTTAAAATTATTTTAAAGAAAAGGGGTTAAGTCACTTGACCAAGGTCACACAGCTAGGCAATTATTAAGTGTCTGAGGTCAGATTTGAACTCAGATACTCCTGACTCCAGGGCCATTGCTCTATCCATTGCACCACCTAGCTGCCCCTCATTCACCCATTTTCGATGGAAGCATTTGAAGTCAATATTTTAAAGTTTTTTCAATGAAACCTATTAAAATTCATATTACCGAATTTTAAATGTGTCTAACTGATGTAGTTGCAATTTTCTCCTTCCTCCATACCCATCTTCCCCCTTCTCTCTTTCTATCTGTTTAATTGGCTTTTTTTCCTCTCCTAGGGGAAAGAGAAGCTTAGAAAATGAAAATGAAATAGCTAAGTCTCTCTCTTTCTCTTTCCAGGTGTCAGATGCTGCAAAATAATGAAGAGAATTTCAAATTCTATTTGATTCCATGACTATCTGGAGATACTTTATCACTACTTGGTAAATCAATTATTTGCCTTTTGTTAGTGAAATATGAAACAAAATGGGGAATGAAAACATGAAGTACCATTAATATTGAAATATCAATGTAAATCTACATTCCATTGCTTGACATTCAAGACCCTCCACAAATTCTTTTTCAGCTGAATCTACCTCCATCCCCCATCAGCTACTCCATCCTTTCAGCAAACTTAGAAGCTCTCTTCTGGCCCTTGAAGCATATTCTGATGATTTCTATCCCTATATTTTTGTTCAATTCATTCTTTCTACAATATCTCCACCTTGAAATCATACTCTTCCTTCAAGGTTCAACCCAAATGTCAAATCTTTTATTAATATTTAATTAAATAGCTAATAGAAGTTGCTCCCTTTTCTGAACTCTCATGTATCTTTGTATCTCTTTGGGGAATTTATCAATTTCAACCTCTATAAATCTAATTTGCCTCTCTATCAGATGAATCTAAATTCTTTGAGAAGAGGACATCCTTTCAAAGTTTAGAATGAGAAGGAACTTTAATGCATATTATACAAATAATACCAGATTTAAAAATACCTCTGCACTCTACCATAATTATTTAATGACTTCTTGAAGACCTCCAAAGAAAGAAAAGCCACTCTTTCTGGAGTGCTGTAGACTACTTTTGTATATCTAATTGCTAGAAAGTTATCTTTTTTATTTCCTTTGACCCTAAATCTACATTTTGCCTTTTTTTTGCAACTTAATATCATTGCTCTTAGCTTTGCCCTCTGAGACCAAATAAAACAAGAATAATTTTCACACCAAGTGGCAACATTTCAAATATTTTAATGTTAGCTACCATGTCCTTGATGCTCTTTCACCTTACTTCAGTCTTTTAAGAATCCCAATTCCATCAAATAGCAGGAACTGAATATCCTTTTCTTAGTCACTCTTCCCAAGATGTTCTCTCATGCATCAAGTAATTCCTCTAATTCAGAACCTAGAATTGGACACTAAGTGTACTCTAATCAGGGAAGAATCAGACAGGCCTAGTCTCTCTCTAGACCTGGAGATTGCATTTCTATTAATTTAAAGGCTATATCACCATAGTTTTACTACCATATCATACTATTTTGCCACACTGAGTATGAGATCTATTAAAAGACTTAGATTAACAATAGAATATTCATCAATTAAATAAATGTGATAATTATTTTTTATTAATGATTATTTCTCAGGCAAAATCACAGACTTTAGAATCAAATGTCAAATGATTTTTTAAAAAGAAAAGTACTACAATTGGAATGTTTATATATAAATGAGCAGCAAATAGATTGAAAAGTAGGATAAAAAGATAAATTGTGTGAGGGGCCAACTAGGTGGTGCAGTGGATAGGGCACCAGCCCTGAAGTTAGGAGAACCTGAGTTCAAATACAGTCTCAGACATTTAATAATTGCTTAGTTTTGTGACCTTGGGCAAGTCACTTAACCTCATTGCCTTAAATCAATAAAAAATAAATTTAAAAGTTTATCTTTTTATTGATGTAAGGAGCAAGGGGGGTTATGTGACTTGCCCAAGGTCTCACAGCTAGGTGATTATTATGTGACAGAGGCTGGATTTGAACTCAGATCCTCCTGACTCCAGGGTTGGTGCTCTATCCTCTGAGCCACCTAGCTGCCTCTTAAAAGTTAAATTTTGAGGATGGATAGGATCAAATATATTTGAACTTATAATATAAGCAAGCAGAAAATAAGGAGAAACATTTTGACAAAAATGACTGCAGTCTATCAGGAGGCAGGAAAGGATGGAGTCAAATTCATTCATTCAAATATTTAACAAAACTCTTATTATGTATATAGTTCTGACCTAAATGCTGTGGGATGGACACCCCCCCCCCCAGTGTGTGTCCCTATTATATTTACACAAAGTGGTGGAATAGAAGGTATATATATCAGGTAGTGGTGATAGAAGAGGTTGGGAAAACTGATGGGAGAATTATTATCCAAACCATGCTTAAGATTATGGTATTTTCCTGCTGCAGAGGATAGGTAGAGAAATACACTGAACTCTAATGAATAGGAAAGTGATGAAAATATAAAGGTATTTTTTGGTTTCCTTTTGGAGTAGCACAAATCAATAAGGCCACTAGGATAGGAGAGAGAAAAGAAGAACAATTAGGAGTTTTTACTGTTATTGTTTAAATAAAATAAGCAGGAAGGAATATGAATCAAGCTATAAGAATGAAAAGGATGGATTCAAGATATGTTTTCCCACATCTAGATCTGTGATTCATAAGTGCAGAAACTTCCCCTACACACACACACACACACACACACACACACACACACACACACACAAACACACACACACACACCAGCTCATCTGTAACACATTAACCTCAAATGGCCTCTTTTACTCCAGGAAAAAATTGAAGACATCTCAGCATGGTTCCTATAATTAGACCCCAGGGAAAATGTAAAATTGAGCCCAGACAGAGTACATATACAAATATATATAAGGTAAGAGGCAGAACTTGAATTCAAAACTTTTTGACTCCAAGGCCTGTCCATTCTCCATTATACCAAACTGTGACATGTGAGAAATGTTTCAAAACATAGAATGACAGAGATTATTGACTGATTGATTAGTACTCTTAACTAGAAAGGCAAGAAAAAAGGTATGGTAGGGGGGAAGGAGGAAAGAAAAAAGAAAAAAAGAATGAAATTTCCACAAATTTCCATAATTCAATTAGATTTAAATTATCTGAGACACCTTGGATTCTGAGAATAGTAACAATGTAAAAAAGGATGATTATGATTTTATGGAATCCTTACGGTAGAAAGATGAGATAGGTATTAAAATAGGATCAAGAAATGAAATATGAAAAGAAGGATTTACAATGTAATAACTTTAGTCTTCTTTATGAAAGAACATTTGGAATCTTTATATCATAAAGTTGATGTAAGAAGATCTTGTAGAAAAACATCCTCTTCATGGTGATACTAAGGATGACACAGTGGATAGAAAATTGAGCCTAGAGATAAAGAAGTTTTAAATACTGACCTCTCATATTTACTAGTTGTATGACTCTGAGCAAGTCACTTAACCCCCTGTCTGCTTCAGTTTCAAGTATTAAATGAGGATAATAATATACTTCATAGGGTTGTTATGAGTGTGATACAAAATAGGCACTTAATATATCCTTGTTCCCTCTCCTTCCCACAGAAGGATGTTAATTTAACAGCAATATGAAACCTTCCCTTATTTCTCTCTTTATCCTTAACCAATATGAAATGGATATTAAAGGACTGACACCTCTGATGTGAGGACTTGAAGAGTTCTTTTTAGGACTGCTCATGCAGTTTTGAGGGATTCATATCCATCATTGTTGTCCAACTGGTCATTCATCTCTCACCTGGGACTCCAAAAAGTTGTAGCATGCTCAGCAGCTGTAACCAGTAAAACTCTCTCAGATGACTGAACCAGATTGAGGGCAACTGATGGGCCTTAACCCTATTGATGAAGTCTGAGGATGTCTGCTATAAGCATGGGAAGAGGTCCCCCCTGCTCCCCACAGTAGACTATGTGGTGAAGGTGAATGAAATAGAATTTTTATGAAATGCTTAGATCTTGGTCAGACATTGAAAAAGCCAAGGTCATCCAGTTGTCCTAACTTTTCTCTTGCCACTGTATTTGACTGTAGGGGAGTGAAACTGATAACTTAATGAAACTCTGCCTCATTTAATCCATTTCACAGGCAGATCAAGACACCACACTTTCATGTCATTGGTACTTTTTGAAAATAAAGGGGAAAAACTGTAATAATAAGAGAAGAAAAAGAAATTCAAGGAATCAGAATTGGCAATGAGGAAGCAAAGCTTTCACTCTTTGCAGATGATATGATGGTATACCTAGAGAACTCAAGAAAATCATCTAAAAAACTCCTTGAAACAATTAAATTCAGCAAAGTAGCAGGACATAGAATTAACCCACATAAATCATCAGCATTTCTATATATTTACAACAAAGCCCCAGTACAAGAGATAGAAAGAGGAAATTCCATTTAAAATAACTGTAGACAACATTAAATATTTAGGAATTTATATCCTAAGACAAACTCAGAACTGTATGAACACAATTATAAAGCACTTCTTACTCAAATAAAGTCAGATCTAAATAATTGGGAAAATGTCAATTGCTCATGGTTAGGTCGAGCTAATATAATGAAAATGACAATTCTACCTAAATTAAATTACTTATTCATTGCCATACCAATCAAACTACCAAATAATTACATTACTAGCTAGAAAAAATAGTAACAAAAATATTCAAGAATAACAAAGAAACTGATGAGAAAAATGTAAAGGAATATGGCCTAGCTCTACCAGATCTAAAACTATATTATAAAGTGACAGTCATCAAAATTGCCTGGTACTTGTTCAGAAATAGAGTACTGGATCAGTGGATTAGGATAGGCACAAAAAAACCCCACATAAAATACCTACAGCAATCTCCTATTTGACAAACCCAAAGACATCAGTTTCTGGGATAAGAACTTACTATTTGACAAAAAAAAATTTATCAAAACTGGCAAATAGTATAGTAAAAACTAGGCATAGACCCACATTTCACAACTTGTGCCAAAATAATGTCAAAATGGGTTCAGGATTTAGACATAAATGGCAACATCATAGATAAATTAATAGACCTAGAAATTATCAGATCTATGGAAAGGAGACAAATTTTTGACCAAACAAGATTTAGAGTTCATTATAAATTGCAAAAATGAATGATTTTGACTATATTAAATTAAAAATTTTTGTGCTAATAAAATCTGTTATCAAAAATCAGAAGAAAAAGGAGAAAGCTGTGAAAGTATCTTCACAACTAGTTTTGATAAAGATCTCATTTCTAAAATATGTAGAGAATTGTATCAAATGTATATGGTTGTAAGTGATTCCCCAAGTGATAAATGATCAAAGGATATGAACAGTTTTCAAATTAATAAATTAAAGCTATGTATATTCAAATGAAAAAATTCTCCAAATCATTATTGTTTAGAGAAATGTGAATTAAAACAAACATTGTTACCACCACACACTTATCAGATTGACTAAGATGAGAAAAAGGGGAAATGATCAAAGTTAAAGAGGTTGTGGAAAGATTGGGACATTGATGCATTGCTGGTGGAGTTGTGAACAGATCCAACCATTCTGGAGAGCAATATGGAACTATTCCCAAAGAGCAATTAAACTACTCATATCCTTTGACCCAGCAATTCCAATTCTAGGTCTATATCCGAAAGAAATTGTAAAAAAAAAAGGGAAAAATCCTACATGTTCCCAAAAAATCATGGCAGCTCTTTTTGTATTGCCAAAGAATAGGAAATTTAGGGGATGCCCATCAATTGGGGAAATAGCTAAAAACGTTATGCTACATAAATACTATGGAAGATTATTGTTCTGTAAGAAATCATAGGGTGGTCAGACTGTAGAGATGCATGGAGGAGGTTGTTAAAGTCAGTATGAACTTGTTCTGTATAGGATGTCATATTTCTAAAATTTTTAAAGAATTCAGGCTGTCATGTAACTGTGTACATCCATTTAAAAAAGTTACTGATTTTTAAGTAAATAATGAAATTCATAAGGCAGATATTTCAAAATACGTTTGAAGAATATTGAAAGGGGGATGGAGAAAGAGTGACCGGAAGAGAAGATGGTGGGAGAAAAATTAAATGAAATTTGTTTTCCCCCTTTGGGGAAACAGCTGCACTACTGATATTCTATTTTCTTCTATGGAACTGAGTACTTGCTCCAAAACCTAGGACCATTTACAACATATTTCACTTGAAAGGGTTTCAGCAAAAAGATAATGTCTCCACTTTAGTAATTTCATGTTCTTTGCTTGGCAATTTGTCCTATGTAAACTCAAATATTAACTCTTAAAGAGAATCGATGATGACTAGAGCTGTCTTTATACCCAGAAGGGGAAATTACTAAAACAAAAACAAAAACAAAAACAAACTATAGAATTGGAAAGGACATAGGAGATTATCTAATGGAAGTCTCAAGGTCATACTACCAAGAATACTTTTCATTTATTAAAAAATATAGTATAATAGTACTGAGTCACTCACACCACAATAGTAGTGAGTCAGTTAGTTGGCACAGTGGATAGAACACTGGCCTTGAAATTAGAAAAACTCATTTTCCTGAGTTCCAATCTGCCCTCAGATACTTACAAACTGTGTGCCTCTGGGCAAATCACTTACCCCTGCTTGCCTCAGGTTCTTCATTTGTAAAAATGAACTGGAGAAGGAAATGTAAACCAAACTACTATTTACCAAGAAAAGCCCAAATGGAGTTATGAAGAGTAAGGCATAACTGAAATGATAGAACAACAGCAAAAGTAGTAGTACCTCTCATTCACTTAGGATTTTATACATTTTCAAGTATTTTCATAAACACATCATCTTTACTGCAACTAACTGAAGGAAGGAAAGGTGACAAATTTATTTCCTCTTCATAAATCTTAAGATTCAGAAAACTGAAATTACATATTCTACTTCTACCAAATAGTTCATAAAAGACTAATATTTGAACCTCTACATCTGAACTCTTTACTCTGACTCCAATGCTCATCGTTCAAAACTTCCTTTTGATCATATTATTGTCAGTTTTGCACCCTAAGCCTATGCATTGTGGATGTTATTGGATTGCTAGGAGAGATGGAGTACAATAGTCTCCAAATAATTGTATACAGAATGCAATTGGGAGGCATATTGCGGGATTAACCCCTCTTAATTCTGTTCCCTTCCTTCTGTTATTTCCTATTTATCAAATATATAATATTTTTACATGTTTGTTTCCATATTGTGTCCCCTATTAGATTGTGAACTCCATGAGAGCAGGAACTTTTTTCCCTTATCACAGTGCCTGGCACATAGTAGATGATTCTATGTTTGTTGATCAATTGATTAAAGAGTCTTCAACATATAAGCCATCTAAGAATTTGAACCATAGATGATAATCCAAACAATAACAATTGCAGATGGCTACATCTAACTAGAATTTTATGATTTACAATACCTGCATCAGATTATTTTATTTAATTCTCATAACAATCCTGTGCATATGGTATGAATATGGCTTATTTTTCTTTGTTGGCATATAGGAGATGTAAATTCAAGATGTTTAATTATGGTGGTGAATGCTTAACTAATTTATAAAATTTTGAGACCACTGTTCCAATAAATAAGAATTATTATCAATTTGATTTTTTTTGGATAGTTAAGCAAAGCTATTTTGAGTGATTATAAAATGGATGTAGAAGTTTTTTGAAGAGGTATTTAATGGATACAATCTACAGGGACTTAAAATTATAAATCACTCATAGGATAACATAGAAATATATATTCACTGTGAATTATCAGAAGCAAATCAACAATGATAAACTGCAATCATGAAACCTAAAAGTAAACATATATGATTATACCTGGCAAAAGAGGTGAGCTGGCTAACAGTGAGAGTGAATAAGAGATGTATATCTTGTGTGTTGTATTCATCAAAAGTTGCAGAGGAACAAAAAGATGTGACAATCAGAAGAAAAAGAAGACAATGCAGAGTTTAAGTCAAAACTCCAAACATGGTATACAATCTAAGAAAAAATATCGAGATGAAGGATGAAGTATCATAAATCAAAAGTGATAGTTTGACTAGAGGTTAGAATGCACGAGAAGGTGTAAAATTTATTTGAACTTGAGAGGAAGCCTGATAGTGAAGAACCAAGACAGGAGGGAACCACTGAAGCTTTTAGGGAAATTCAGGGTGGCATAGTCAGGTCTGTGATTTAGAGATATGATTTTGACAGCTATGTGTAGGATAGATTAGAGAAGGGGAGAGACAAGGCACATGATTATAATAATAATCAAGATAAGAAATGTTGTGGGTCCAAACTCTAGTCATTATGATATGAGTAAAAATTTCTGAATGAATAAAGTAGAATTTCTAATGAGCTTTGGAAAGAAGAGAAAAATCTTTAAGCAACTCACTGGTTCCGAATCTGATAAACAATAAACATTTTTACCTGTCATTTAGGACATTCCATTGTCTGATCTCAGACAGCCACATTTGACAATATATATCTGGCTAATTCCAGCTGACCTGGAGTAATTTGGGAGAAAGAAGGGACTTGAAGAATCATTGATTCCAGCCTCTCCTATTTGAAATATGAGAAACTAAAGCAAAAACAATGTAAGTGGCTTCTTCTAAATCACACATTTAGGATATAGCTTGAAGGCAGGTCTGATGATGAAGTATATCCTTTGTTCTTGAAGAAGACCATGACATCAGGGAGGTGTAAATTGGTTTTCAATAAGAGGATACTGTGCTAAGTCACCAACCTTACTTCCCCCACCAGATATCAAACAGGATGACTGGAGATGGCCTAGATCTAGATACAGTTGTCTTTGTCATATGATCTATTGCCTTTCATTTTCCCTATTAAGAGGTTCATCAGAGCTGAACAAAAAAATTCAATCTTCAAACATGATACTTAATATGTATGTAGATATAGAGAAATAGATATAAAGGAAAATGGGGGAAAGAAAAAGAATGTTATTTACACGGGAGGGTGATTCTTATAAATCTTGAGAACTATACCTAAATTAAAAGTATACTTATAGAGGATGTGAGATTATTTTGATGGAATAATAAAAAGAATTGAGACTTTTTTTTAAAAGATTGTACTGAGAAAAGAGGAAAAGGGACATAGAATATGATAAATTACATCACAAAATGAAGTATAATGGACCTATTACAGTAAAGGGAAAGAAGTGGGGGATGACAATTGCTTGAATATTTGGCTCAAAGAGGCTATAACACATATACTCAGTTGTATTTAGAAATGTATCTAGGGGAGGCAGCTAGATGGCTCAGTGTATAGGGCACTGGCCCTCTAGTCAGGAGGACCTTAGTTCAAATGTGTCCTTAGACACTTAATAATTGTCTATTGGTGTGATCTTGGGCAAGTCACTCTTAACATCATTGCCTTAAATTAAAAAAAAATTAAAAAATTATCTTTACCTATGGGGAATTTGGATGAGAAAGAGGAAAAAAAGAGAAGGAAGGGCTAATAGAAGGAAGGATAGAAGGAAGGATAAAAGTTGAAGGGGAAAGGGGAGGAGCTGATAGAAGGAAGGGCAGATTGAGAGAAGCAGCAGTCAGAAGCAAAACTTTGGCGAGGAGAGATAGGGTGGAAAGAAGAGAGAAAGGAAATGGGGAATATAGGATTGAGGTTAACACAAAATTAGTAATCATAACCGTGAATGTGAATGTGGTGAACTCTCCCATAAAATGGAAGCAGATAGAAAAGTGGATTAGAAACCAGAATCCTACAATATGTTTTTTATAAGAAACATATTTGAAGCAGAAAAATATACACAGATTAAAGGTCAAAGGCAAGAGAAGAATATATTATGTTTCAGCTGAAATAAAAAAGCAGGAATAGAAATTCTTATCTCAGATGAAGCAAAAATAAAAATTGATCTAAGTAAAAGGGAAAAGGAAGGAAACTACATTTTCCTAGAAAGTACCATAGACAATGAAGGAAGATCAACACTAAATATAAATTAACCAACTTGCATAATATCTGAATTCATGGAGGAAAAACTAAAAGAGTTCCTGGAAGTCATATGCAACAAAACTATACTTGTGGATACCTTATCTTCCTTCCCTCAATATTAGATAAATCTAGCCACAAAATAAACAAGAAGGAAATTAAGGAGATTAATAGAATTTTAGAAAAGTTAAATTTGGTAGATTTTAGGAGAAAATATGGGAATAGAAAGGAATATACTTTCTTTTCTGCAATTCATGGCAGCTTTACAAGAACTGACCATGTATTAGAACCTAAATATCTCACAATCTAATGTATAAAGCCAGAAATATTAAAGACATCTATTCTAGATCAGATACAATAAAAATTACTTCTAATTAAGGGCCAAGAAAAGGTAGACTAAAAATTAATTTGAATCTCAACAACCTAATTTTAGAAAATGAGTGTATCAAACACCAAATCATAGAAATAACCAATAATTTCATCGAAGGCAAGAAAAATGGGTAAAAAAATGGTTCAGTCAAATTCCTTTTATGACAACAATATGGTGTTGATCACTAAATCAGTAAGAGCAAAAGCAGAGAAAGAAAATTATAAATCAATTTCCTTAATGAATATTGATGCAAATGTTTCAATAAAATATTAACAAAGAGATTGCAAGTTAGTACTAGTATAATACACTATTATCAGGTAGAATTTATACCAGGAATTCAGAGTTAATGAAACATTAGGAAAATTACCAGCATAACAATAATAAAACTGATAGATATCATATGATTATGTCAATAGATGATTAAAAGCCTGACAAATACAGCACTCATTCCTATTTAAAACACTGGAGAACTTAGGAATAAATGGCATTTTCCTTAAATGGATAATTTTAGACACATTAAATTGAAAGGGCTGTGCACAAATAAAACCAATGCAATCATGATTAGAAGGAATATAGAAAATTTGGAAACAATTTTCACTGTTAGTGCTTTTGATAAAAGACTCATTTCTAAAATACATATAGAAAACTCAGTCAAATTTTTAAGAATGCAAGTCATTCCCCAATTTATAGTCCAAAACAATTCTCAGATGAAGAAAATAAAGCTGTCTATAATCATATGAAAAAATTCTCTAAATCATTGATTAGAAAATTGGAAATTAAAATAACTCTGTGTTATCACCTCACCCTTATCAGATTGACTAAAATTGCAAAAAAAGGAAATGATTAATATTGGAGGGGATGATGGAAAACTGGGACACTTAAGCACTCTTGGTGGAGTTATGAACTGATCCAACCATTCTGGAGAGAAATTTGCCCAAGGAGCAAGAAACCCATGCACATCCTTGCAAAACCACTACTATATCTGTATTCAAAAGAGATAATAAAAAAGTAGAAAAAAATCCACATGTACAAAAATATTTAAAGGAGTTCTTTTTAGAGTAGAAAAGATTACAAGGGGATGGCAATCGATTGGGAAATGTCTAAATAAGTTATGTATATGAATGCTATGGAGTACTATTGTTCTGTAAGAAATCATGAACAATCAGACTTCAGCCTGAAAAGATGTGCATGAATTGATGATGTAAAGTAAATGTAATCAATTGAACATTATGATCAACTATGATGGACTTGGTGCCTCAAAGCAGTTCAGAGACCAAGGACAATTGTAAAAGACTTGTGAGAAAAAATGCCATCCACATTTAGAGGGAAAAAAACCCCCCGTGGATTCTGAATTCAGAACAATGCATACAATCTTCACTTTATAAAATTTTATTATATTTTTTCTTCCAGATTTTTCCATTTAATTCAGATTCTTCTTTCACAACATGACTAATATGGAAATATGTTAAACTTGATTGTAAATATATAAATTATATCAGATTACCTGCCATCCATCGGGAGAGAGGAGAAAAGGGAGGGAGGTAGAAAAATGTGGAACTCAAAGCTTACAAAAATATAAATGTTGAAAACTATTTGCATGTAATTAAAGAAATAAAATGAAATAACATTAAAAAAAGACATACACTATCATGGTGCTCTTCTCTGTTGTCAAAATCCTCTTTCTTCAAGCATGCAGTTTGGATCTCACTTTCATATCTTCCTGTATCTCCACATTGAATTTCTCTCTTTTTTTATCTTGAATTTTTTACAATTTTCCTCCTAATCTTGCTTCCCTCCCCCACCCCCCATAGAAGGCAGTCTGTTGGTCTTTACATTGTTTCCATAGTAAACAGTGATCTCTCTTTTCTGTTGGTCTGTCTGTCTGACTGTGTGTATGTCTGTTCATCTGTCTCTCTATCTCTCTGATTCTCTGCCTGTCTCTCTGTCTCATCTCTGTCTCTCTCTGTCTCTCTCTCTCTCTCTCTCTCTCTCTCTCTCTCTCTGTCTCCCCCCTCCTCCTTCCCTCTCCTCCCTGTCATGTGGCTAAATCATTTCGTCCTGATTTACCTTTTCCTTGTGATCACATTTTCCCATGTTTCATATAACTGGTGTATGTAGTTGCTTAAGGTCAGAGACTAATTCTATTTTTCATCTTTACATCTTCTGGCCAAGCACCAACCTAATAGGTATTTAATAAATATTTATTAAATTGAATAGAACTTTGTGCATTGTGCTGCATCTACTTTATCCACTTACTTTTTTTTACTATTACTATTATTTTTTACTTTGAAATTTTTACAATTTTCCTCCAATCTTGCTTCCCTCCCCCCCAGCTCCCCCCCATAGAAGGCAGTCTGTTAGTCTTTACATTGTTTCTATGGTATACATTGATCTAAGTTGAATGTAATGAGAGAGAAATCATATCATTGAGGAAGAAAAATAATGTATTGTGCCTGATTGTTGCACTAATGGAATGAGTAAGTCCATCAAGGTTGGTCATTACCCCCATGTTGCTGCTAGGGTATACAATGTTCCTCTGGTTCTGCTCATCTCACTCAGCATCAATCCGTGAAAATCCTTCTGGGATTCTCTGAATTCCCATATCTCCTGGCTTCCAATAGAACAATAGTGTTCTATCACATACATATACTGCACTTTGTCAAGCCATTCCCCAGTTGAAGGACATTTACTTAAATTCCAATTCTTTGGAACCACAAACAGTGCTGCTATGACTATTTTTGTACAAGTGATTTTTATAATACATTCCTAAAATATTCTTGTTTAAGAATAAACATAATACCCTCTCCCCCAAAAAATATGGAACCTCATGAAAAATAAAGTAAAGAAAAGAAAAAAAAATGTGTTTCAGTCTGTATTCTGATACCATCAGCTCTGTCTTGGTTGGATCACATTCTTTAGCAGTCCATCATAAAAGTTACTTCCATATTTTTCCACTGTTGCTACTGTTGATTGAAATTCCCTCCATCCATTCTTCCCCGCTACCATATATTATATTTTCTCTTTCCTTTGACTCTATGTCACTCTTGTAAAATGTGCTGTAGGGTAGCTGAGTGGTGCTGTGGACTGATCAGCAGCCCTGCGGCCAAGAGGCCCTGAGCTCACATAGCTTCCCCCTTTCCCCCTTCTCTCCTTTTTAGATATCTACACCCTATTGAGTATGTATGTTGTTTCCTCTCTGAGTCATTTCTGATGGAAACTTCCCTAATTCCCCCTTGCCTCCCCCCCTTCCATATCATTGTGAAAGCTCATTGTAAAAAAATATATAATATATATATATATATATCTTTTATATGAATATCTTAGTTTATTATACCTCTCCTTTCTCTTACTCCCAGTGCATTTCCCTTTTAGCCATTGACTCCATTTGTACAATATATTATATCTTCAAATTCAGCTCTCTCCTATGCTTCATCCATAAAAGCTCCTTCTACCTGCTCTATAAAATGAGAAATTTCAAAACATCATCATTAAGTCCCTCATATTTTAGCCTTCTCCACTCTCTATGCTTCACCTGAGTCCTGTATTTGAAGGTCAAACTTTCTGTTCAGCTCTGGTCATTTCAACAAGAACATTTGAAATTCCCCTGGTTCTTTCATCTTTTTCCCTGGAAGAGGATATTCAGTTTTGCTGTGTAGTTGATTCTCAGTTGCAATCCAAGCTCTTTTGCCTTCCAGAATATAATATTCCGAGCCCTACAAGCCCTTATTGTAGTTACTGCTAAGTGCTGTGTGATCCTGACTGCAGCTCCACAATATTTAAATTAGGTTCTTCTGGCTGCTTGTAATATTTTCTCTTTGACTTTGGAGTTCTGGAACTTGGCTATAATATTTCTGGGGGTTGTTTTTTTGGATCTCTTTCTGGGAGAGATTGGTGGATTCTCTCAATTTCTATTTTACCCTCTGCTTCTAGGATATCAGGGCAAATTTCCTGTAGGAGTTCTTTAAAAATAAACTCAAGACTCTTTTCTTAATCATGACTTTCAGGTATCCCAATAATTTTTAAATTGTCTTTCCTGAATCTGTTTTCCAGATCTTTTCAGAATCTGTTTTTTCAATGAGATGTTTCATATTTTCCTCTAATTTTTTATTCTTTTGGTGTTGTAGTATTGTGTCTTGACTTATCGTAAGGTCATCAGCTTCCTTTAGCACTATGCCACATCTGAAGGACTTGTTTTCCTCAGAGAGCTTCCTAATCTCCTTTTCCATCTGGCCAATTCTGCTTTTTAAAGCATTCTTCTCCTCAATAATTTTTGAACTGTTTTATCCATTTGACCTATGCTGGTTTTAACATGTTATTTTCTTCAGCATTTTTTTGGATCTCTTTGAGTAAGCTGCTGCCTTCTTTTTCCTGCATCTCTGTCATTTCTTTTTCCTAATTTTTCTTCTCTCCCTTATTTGATTTTCAAAATCTTTTTTGAGCTCTGTCACAGCCTGAGTCCAACTTCCATTTTCTTGGACTCTTTAGATGCAGGAGCTTGTACTTCCTCATCTTCAAATTTAGTATTTTGATCCTTTTGTGATCATAGACAAAGAATTTCTCAATGTTGTTCCTCTTTTTTCTCTGTTTACTCATTTCTCCAGCCTGTGCCTGTTTTTTGGGGTGTTTCTTGAATTTTTGAGTATTAATGGAACACCCGCTTTGGGTTTTTTTTTTTTTTTCTGGTACATCCCACTGGGACCTTTATTCTTCCAAGGTCTTATATTATCTTGCCTGTGCTTTGATATGTAGATGACCACAGGCACTTCCCTCTGCCCTGGAGTTGTGAGGAGGATCCCTGCTAACTTAGTATAGAAGGCCAAACTGCAACCTGGATCTGAGTGTGGGCAAACAGCAGAGTTCTGCCACAGGGAGAGTAGAGAGAATTCTGCAGTTTCCCCAATCCCCTTACCATCTGTGGGCTGTCTTCTGGAGGTGCAGGCTGGTTTCCCCAATTTCCTGCTGCAAAGTCTCATCACAGGGCTGCTCTGAGTCCTGTGCTCCTCACTCCACAGTCATTCTCTTGCCACTTACATATAACCCCTTTGCAGTGTGACTGATATGATGATACAACTGACATTATTCTCTTCAAAATTATTTAAACTCTTTTAATTGGTAAATCCCATGACTTTTTCTTAGATCCCATCCTCTGTGACACTTAGCAGTACTTGGCAAAGGAAATAATTATCATCTATTTATTCTTTCCTTTCTGGTATTTTGTGACTCTGATAACTCTTTTACTTTGAATATGAAAGGCTATTTCTTCTCAGTTTGTTTTGCTAAATCATTAGTCACATACTTTTCCTTAAGTGTGAATGTACTCCAGTACTCTCTTGGGTCCTCTTTGCTTCTCTCTTTATAGTCACACTCTCTCTGGGATCTCATCTCCCAGGGATTCAATTATCATTTCCATGTACATGACTTTTAGATTTCATACCTTTCCTTGGTCTCTCTCCAACTCTTTATTGAATATTTCCAACTATATTTCTCTTAGATATCTTTGTATCTAAAGGAGCCACTATCCCTCTCCCCAAAATCATTTCTCCTTTTAACTTTATCATTTATGTTGAGGTTTCCATCATCCTTCAAGTCACTAAGATTCGCAATCTCATTTGCATGCATGACTGTTCAACTTTCATACCCTGTATCCAGTCACTTGCCATGTTTTTTCTCTTCTATGTCTCTGGCATCTGTCTTCCACTCTCTACTCATATTGTCATAGCATTTGTTTAAAGCCTCATCATCTAATGCCTGGACATTTAAAATAGTCTCAACATTGGATTTCCTGTCTTCAGCCTCTTCTCTTTCTAGTACCCCCACCATACATTACAAAATGGTATTACAATGTCATTTTACTGATCAAAAAACTCCAGTAGTTTTCTGTTATTGCAAGGACAAAATATGAATTATTTTATTTGGCATTTAAAGCTCTTCACTATCTGGTTTTAGCCTACCATTCTAGGTTTATTCCACATTTTTGCTCTTCCTGAACTTTCCTAATTAGATCAATTTGTTATTCCTCCATGTAGGTAATACTCCATCCTTCATCTCTGAGCATTGCACTAGATTGTTCCCCATTCCACTCATGTCCTCTCCTCATCTACACCTCTTAGGAAACACTTAGATTCCTATATTGATGGTTCAGGTCAAGTAGCAACTTCTTCAAGAGTTCTTTTACAAATCCAGTTGTGAATTCCTACCACTTTTATTAATTTACCTTGAATTTTAAAATTATCTTCTATTTTCACATATATATATATTTCTCCCCTTTTATCATAAATTCATAGAATATAAATTTCATGAAATCAAAAATTGTTTAATTTTTGTCTCTCTGGGTCCAGAACTGGGAAGAGCAGTGCTTAGGAGATAGTGTTGTTATTGTTCAGTCCCTTCAATCTTGTTTGGCTTTTCATAATCTCTCTTGGGTCTTCTTGACAAAGGTACTGTAATGGTTTCCCATTTCCTTATTTAGCTTATTTTCCAGATGAAGAAACTAAGACTAACAGAATAAAGTGACACCACTAGTAAATGTCTAAGAGGAGATTTAAACTTTGGAAGATGAATCTCCCTGACTTCAGGTTCAGAAGTTTATCCACAGAACCACCTATAAATCCTGATTGGTTGGATGGTCCAGATGTCTAGGGTTAGAAACATTGAGGAGGGAATTGTTTATAGTCGATCATGATTTTGAATATATTTACACATTAATCAAACCAACCAATAACAGGTTAAAAAGAATAAATGGATTAATGAAAGACAATTTGTTTCTATTTATAGAACACAAATTATTTTTGTTTTCATATACAGACCACCCTTTGAAAAATTAATGACCAGCATTGTTTTGGAAATTCTGAATTCTTAGAATGGCACTATTTCAGATGATGTTCCTATAGAGGAAAGGAAAGTGGTTGGTTGGTGCATTTGTGTGACTTGTAGAAAGGAAGTCCTGAGTAGCTATAAAGGAATGCCCTATAGGAAAGAAAAATTAGGCATCCCAAATATTCTTCAAAGGGTATCAAATTTTGCTTCAAGTAAAGTTTAGGTAACAAAATTGAAACACTTATAACCCTAAGCTATGGAGAGTGAACATTAGTAAGAATAACTTTAGGAGCCACATATGTAACATATATCTAAGAAACTAATTTAATTGTTCTTAACCTTATTATGGAGATTTCTCAGGGCATTACAAAGGATGCAGTTCTGGGATAGTGTGTTTTTTCCCTCACATTCTGTTTTATCATTTCCTTATATATTTTGAAAGATTTGTTATCTGTTTCTGTCCATTTTGCTTTTCTGCTTTTCTTCAACTTTTTGCTTTCCCATCTCCTGGGTCAAACACTTATATTATTAAGCAGGGAGCTTACTCCCCACCCAGTCCAAAACAAATAAAAGCCCCTTCAAAGCTCCCCCCCCATATCACCAACAACAACAACATTGTCCATTTTAATGTAAGCATTGCAGAATGTTACAGTCTGCTTCTTTCCCTGTGTTAGAACAGCTGGAATGAAATGAATAGAGGCATATTGGGCAGCTCAGCAAAATCTTTGATAATAGAGAAGTCCAAGTACTCCCCATCAGCAGTGGGAATGATAATTTCACTTGTATGAATGATGTAACACAGTAGTTGTATATCACTTCCCCATTCTTTTTTGTCCCAAGACACCCTTGGAAATGTGATGCTACATCTCAATGGGATTTTCCAGTACAAAGATCCTTTTCAAATAAAATAATTGTGGATACACACCACTCCTACAGAGGTAAGTATACTGAAGATGTGCCAAAACACTAGGGCTGAAATGTAGTTACTCTAGAACATAAGCAGGAATCCAACAATTTGCTATTATAAATAAATTTGTGTAGAGCCAACACAACAAAGTATATGTTTTCCATGAAACTAAAATTGCTTGTTTATTTGTTTTAGAGGAAAACAATTTTGTAAATGAAATAAAATAAAAATCTTCCAGGAAAACAGATTATCTTTATTCGATGACTTTTATTAATTTATATTATACATGATCCTATGAAGTCAAATACAAGGACAAGTTAGTGATAGAATGAAACATTCTCTTCTTTAGTATTCCTAGTGAAAATCTTCCTTTTTCCTTGTTCCTTTCTTTTGTTTGATCCTGCCTTTCTTCCTCACTTTTGTCCTTCATTCACTCCTTCCCTCTCTCCCTCCTTCTTTCCTTCTTTCCCTCCCCACTTTCTTTTCTCCTTCCTTTTCTCCTCTCCTTCCTTTCTTTTTTTCTTTTCTCTTTCTCTTTCTCTCCCTCTTCTTCTTTCTTAACCTTCTATCCCTTGTTCCTTCCTTTCTCTCATTCTTTCTTTGTCTTTAAACTGGATTTTCCTATCCTGCCAATGTTGAAATTGCACTAACCACTCTTGGGGCTAGTTCTGATATCATAGGGAACATTAGCTTGCTTTCTGTTTCCAAATTAGACTAGTTTGCCTCTCTTGGAATAACCTGGTGGATCCTTACTTCAGAAAATCACCATATTGGCGCCAGATTAGTGTGGATCCTCAGTTGGAATTAATAACACTGCCTCTTGGTATTGCCAAACTCAAGTAATCTACCTGTTTCAGCTTTACTAGTAGCAGAGTATAAAGACATGTACCACTAAACCTGTCTGGAGATAAAATTCCTTCTTAATACCAAAAAATCTCCTCTAAATTATCAAAACCATAAGTAAGATAGGATGACTGGGACTCTGCAACAGGATCATGAAAATGACAAAGCACAAATATTTTACATATGCGCTCCTTGTACAGAAAACACCCTAATAACAAATTCTTCCTTTATTACCAAATTAAGTTTGTATATTATTATTATCAATTATCATTATAATTGTTATTGTTATGTTTAAAATGAAAGGTTTAATGAACGATTAATTTAAAGATTGCCTTAGAATGAAAAAATTCTAATTTCAAGTCCTTACTCTGACACATAGTGCCTGTATTATTCTGGCAAATCATTAAATGTTTTGCTTTTCAAAGACAATAATTTCTATAGAAATGCCAGTCTACACAAGTAAAAATAAATTTCTTTGTGGAAATTCCCTATGCCAATTAAATCTCAAGTTCCATCTCATCCCATTATTTTTGCATCTTATATTGTAAAGTAGATTTGAAGAGAGTTCCCCATACTGATTCCCTGGATATCAAAATTTCTAGTTAAGGTTCTTCAAACTTGGTACAAACTCAAATGAAAACCTGGAAGGAGACTAGCACAGTAGGAAGGATAGTAGGGAATGGTTAGAAAAAAAGTTTGTCCAAGGGTAAAGAATCATGGAATCATACTAATGCCATAACAGTTGAGGGAACTGAGGATGTCTAGGCTACAGAATAACAATGGGGGATGTGGTAACTGTCTCTACATCTTTGAAGTGAAGTCATGTAGAAGGGGAAGACTAGTTCTCTGTGGCCCTAGAGGCCAGAGTAGGGACTAGTGGATGCTGTTATTGTTAGCCAGATTTCAGATCAATATGAAACTCTTTATAATACTGTTTTGACCAAAGAGTATATATGTAACCATTTGAACAGTGAGTTTTCTGTCATTTGCTTACATAGACCTGAAGAGGGTTGACTAAAATCATTCTCATCAATCCACTAGAATTATTGAAATTTTTATATTAGCACGTCTTTGATCTAAAAGAACTAAAATAATATGCAAAATATGCAAAATAAATAAATATGAGCCTAAGAATAGGAAACATAGATCTTATTCTGAGCTTTTACCATCTAGACATGTAATTATATTATTTACCTTCTCCAATCCTCAGTTCCCATATCTATGCCATTTAAGCCTAAAGATATATATATATATATATATATACATATACATATATACTTAAGCAATGTATATGTATGCATATAAATATATATATTTGTATAAATATGTAGCTAAAGCAAATGAGATCATGAAGCCAGATGACTGAAAATATGACTTCAACAACAGCAAAAATGAAAGGGTAGCTCAATCAACTGGTTCTCTTTGCAAAGAAAAATATTGGAATTGGCAGGGTTGTTATCATACTATGTCCAAGGTTCACAAAAGATGATTATTTCAGCATCCATAAGTATCATAATCATAGAAAATCCCATGAATATAATGGCAACAAATGTACCAATGCAAATGAAAGGTTGGAACATTCCTTGAAAAAGTTGATATGATACCCTACCCCAAATCATCCAATATCCCCTTAAATATACATTAACCTAAGTTAAAAACAAATATTTTGTTTTTAAAAATAGGCATAGAGGATGACCAAAAAAATTTGATAATTTGGCCAGAATGAATAGTTAAAAGAAAATAACCCAAAGACTTTTAGACTATTTGGATCATATAGATGACGAATGCTTCCTTGGACAAAAATGTCTTAAGACATTAGAAACTGAACACTGAATATCACTAAAAAAAAAATCACAAACTAAATCTTTTTTTTTTCTAGTAACTGCACAATTCTTTATTTGCTAGCAAAACAATCCTAATTACATCAATGCTTGGAAATAAAACTGTTTACAAGTAGTCAGTCACTGAAATAACAGACCACAGAAAGGAAGAGAAGAAGAAAAAGCAAGAAAGTTTGGTTGGAGAGTTTGCTCATTGAACTGAGCTGGTGCATTCATAACAGCTAATTCCACATGAAGATGGAATTTCTTTATTAGGCCTTCTCATAGACCCTGTGGCAAGTCACACCATTCATAACACAGTCCACCAATAACTTTCCATTTTCTACTTTCCTTGTTATTGTGCTTTCCTTCCCATCCCATGCCTGGTGCTGGATCAATGCATCATTTTCAAGGGTACAAAGAGTCTGAGTTTTCCTGCTATCAGCTGTGCTTTCTTCAAACTTCTCACCAATTTTAAAACAGAGTAGTGTATTTTTTATGGTGCTCTCAGTCTTAATGGTAACTTCATCCCCACTTACAGAGATTATAACATCTGGTTTGGCCACTCCAGCCATTTTCCTCAGGGCCATTCCAATCTCAATTCCTTCATGTACTTGTCAAATCCTTTACTTTCTACCAGGCACCATTTGCCCAACAGCTGCTTGGGAAGGACCATGGTGAGCTCAGGAGAGAAGAGGAGGGAAGGAACCCTGAGAAGAGAGCAGACGGTGGCGTGGGAGGTGGAGGAGAGGCGTGTGCTAACTAAATCTTAACAAGAAGAAAATTCATTATTGATTTGGGAATATAGAAAAATACTTTCCATAAAGTCAGATCTTTGACTTAGCAGAGCAAAGAAAAAAAATAACACTAAACTATAAAAAAGAAGATGAAGAGAAGACCTGACAAGTATTTCCAACTCTCACCTGACACTTTTCAAAAAAACTATTGATACTGAACAATGGTAAATGAAAAAAAGCAAATGATATTGAAACAGAACTGCCACTATTCCCACAAAATTTAACTAATGTGGAATAATCACATTCAAAAGTCCAGAGAGAGACCCAGACTAGTCTTGACCAGAAAACACTTTTATATCTATGCTGCTTTAAGAAATGAAGTCATTTGTACATTTTTTAGTGAGGAAATTAGATGATTATTAGTAATATCATTACATAAGATAAAGAAGAGCAGAGGGATGAGATCAAAAGGATGGTTTGAGCCCTATTTAAAGCATATTGTCCCATAATATTTCTTAGTACCCAAGAGAATTGGTATAAAGAATACTGAATTTATGATTATAGGCCTAGATTCATATCCTTACTAAATATTACCAATATGATCAAAAGTATTTCATTTCAACTAAGCCTAGATAATCCTTTACAATTTTTCTGGAAAAAAATCTATGATACTATAAAAATAGAATTTGGATAACCCAAAGCTAGTAAGAGAAATAAACCTCTCATCATTTCTAACATAAATTATTTTCTAAAATAAATGACTTATAGGATTGCAATATTTAACTTTAACTTAATTGCAGTAGTTACATAAGAAAATTATAATAGATGATGGTGGTAGTGGGACACATAGTTTGAGCAGACCAAGTGCATAGAGAAGAAATTTTTTTTTGAAAATAATAAAATTTTGAAAGCATTGGTAAGCTGATTCACAAAATATCTGATAGAGAAGAAAATATTGACTGAGAACAAAATTGTGGTTGGCATAATTATGACTTAAAACTGGTGATTGAAAGAGCATAATAACTAATAATGCATATTCTTACTTTGTAATCTTTGTAAAACAATTATATACATAGTACCTGATAGAAGGAAGAGAAGGGAATAGGCAAGGTTTTGAAATTTGTTAATATTTTATTTTATAACAGACTGTATATTCAATCATTCAGTTGGCTGAAATATCCAAAAATATAGGATCATGTTGTGGCTTGCTTCATTTCCAGGCCCTTCCAGTGATGACCTCACTCCTGGAGGGGAGCTGAGAAAAAGGAGTCAAGCCACACTGCACTGCCTTATGCCTCAAGCTCAAATTTATTATTGCTTAGCTTCTAACATACATATTGTTAGGTCTTCCGGGGTAGAACAAAGAAAATGAGGAAATGGGAGATGTGCAAGCAGGATCTACATGTAGCATTTGCATTACAGGATAATGGGGTATGTTAAGGAGGAGGTGGTTAAACACAGCTGTGCTTTGTACCCTTGGGCTATGG
Source organism: Macrotis lagotis (assembly GCF_037893015.1). NCBI lineage: Eukaryota > Metazoa > Chordata > Mammalia > Peramelemorphia > Peramelidae > Macrotis > Macrotis lagotis. Next base: position 635,575,215 of record NC_133658.1, read on the forward strand.
GGCAGAACAACCAGCTCCCAAGTATTCCAGCACACCTTATCTCTCAGGGCAGCACGCCAGCTCCTGAGATTGTGTCCAGGTGGTGGTTATTTAAAAATGACATGTGTCATGATGGTTAGAATAGTCTGTGTTCCCACAGTATCACACAAGTTTATTGACTTTTATTTTTAAAATAAAATATTCTATTTTAATAAACTTTGCTGAAAAACTTTTTTAATTTTTCTAAAATTTTATTCATCTACTTCATTTAATTGATATTTTATTTTTAACACTTTTTTTTTACATTGGTAATTTGGATATCTTCTTTCTTTTTTTAAATCAGACTAACCAAAGTTTTATCTATTTTATTAACTTTTTAAGGAAAACCAACTCTTAGTTTTATTTATTAGATCAATGGTTTTCTTGGTTTCAATATTATTAATCTCTCCTTTGATTTTCAGCATTTCTAATTTGGTATTTAATTGGGGATATTTAATTTGTTCTTCTAGTTTTTTTTAGCTCTTTACCCAATTCATTGATCTCCTCTTTCACTATTTTATTCATATAGGAATTTAAAGACATAAAGTTTCCCCTAAAAATTACCTTGGCTTCATCCCATATATTTTGGTATGTCTCAATATCATTTTTGTGGATATAATTATTGATTATTTTGATCATTTGTTGTTTAATCCACCCATCATTTAAGATTGTTATTTGGTTTCCAATTAGTTTTTAGTTTATCTTTCCATGTCTCTTTATTACATGAAATTTTTATTGCATCATGTTCTGAGATGTGTTCATTTATTATTTTTGCCTTTCTGCATCTCATTATAAGGTTTTATGCCCTAGCACATGCTCAATTTTGGTATAAGTGCCACATATTGCCAAGAAAAAGTTATATTCTTTTCTATCCCCATTAAGTTTTCTCCAAAGGTCTATTATAACTAAGTTTTATAAGATTTCATTCACCTTCTAACTTCCTTCTTGTTTATTTTGTGATGAGATTTATCAAATTCTGAGACAGGGAGGCTGAGGTTTCCCATTATTAAAGTTTCCTTGTAGTTCATTCAGTTTTTTCACTAGAAATTTTGATGCTATGCCACTAGTTTAATAATGATATAGCTTCATTACCAATGGTGCCTTTTAAGAAGATAAAATTGCCTTTCTTATACCTTTTAAAGAAATTGATTTTGTTTTTTTCTTCATCTGAGATCAGAATCGCTATCCCCTGATTGTTTTACTTCAACCAAAGCATAATATATTTTGCTCCATCCTTTCACCTTTGATCTCTCTGCTTCAAATATGTTTCTTGTAAACAACATATTGGAGAAGCTGTTTTTTAATCCATTCTGCTATCTGCTCCCATTTCATGGGAGAGTTCAGACCATTCACATTTGCAGTTAAGATTACTAATCCTGTATTTCCCTCCATGCTCTCTTTCTTCATTTATATTTTTCTCTTTTTTTCTCTTATTCCTCCTCAACAAAGCTTTACTCCCTTTCCACTTTAACTTTTCTTTTTAAATTTAACTTTCAGTTTATTTTCACTTATACCTTTGCTTTCAAAGGATACTGAGTGACTTGTTTAGAGTTAACATCCCTCCTTTTCATCAGGGCTTTTTGTCTCAAACATAGTGATGTCTTCTTGGGTCTCTTCAATTGAGAGACAAGACTCAACTATACCCTTATCCTCTGAGTCCAGTCTCTTTGATTATATTCAATCCTTTAATTATCCTAAGAGAAGTAAAATTCTCAAAAGTTAAAAGTAATATATATCTTGCCTTTTAGGACTGTATATAATTTGATGGCCTTAACTAACATTTGTTTTGTTTACTTTTGTTTTGTCCTTACCCTTTCCATTTATCTCTTGCATTATACATTTGGTGATTGAATTGTCTTTTAAATTCTGTTTTTGTGTCAGGAAATTCTGAAAGTCTTCTATTTCATTGAATATACATCTTTTCTCCTGACAATATATGCTGAATTTTTCAGGGTAGTAAATTCTTAGTTGTAATTTCAGTTCATTTGCCCTCCAATATATGGTATTTCAGGTCCTCAGGTCCTTCAATGTTGTGGTTTATAGGCCCTGTCGGAGAATGATTGTGTTTCCTTTATATTTATATGTTTTACTTTTGTCATTTTCAGGATTTTCTCCTTTATTTGAGAGTTCTGGAATTTATCTATAACAGCCCTTGTGGTTTTTATCCTGGGGGTCTCTTTCGGGAGGAGTTCTGTATTCTTTCAATGGTTATATTGTCTTCTTGTTCTAGCAAATTTGGATAACTTTTCCTGATATTTTCCTATATGATATTTTCTAGGTTCTTTTTTTTTTTGATCTGGACTTTCTAGCAGTCTGATGATTCATAGATCTCTCCTAGATCTATTTTCCACGTTGATTATTTTTCCTACAAGTTAGTTTTTAATTTTCTGCAATTTTTTCTGACCTTTTTATTTTGTTTGTTGGAATCTTGTCGTGTATTAGATTCACTAGTCTTTTTTCTTCAATTCTAAATTTTAGGGTTTTATTTTCTTCAATTAACTTTTTTGTTTCTTTTCTTAAGGTATTGAAATCTCTGATCAATTATTCATAATTTTCCTGCAGGATTCTCATTTCTTTTTTCCATTTTCATCTTCCTTTCTTCTTTGGTTTTTAAATTCCTTTTTAAGTTCTCTTATGAGCTTTTGAATTTGAGCCAATTCATAGACTCCTTCAAGACTTCTCCCATGAATGATTTTTCACTGATTTCTTCTTCTAATATAGCATTATTATTATCATCTTTATCTGCAAAGTGGTTTTTTATAGTGAGAGCTCCATGATGTTTACTGCTGAAAACTTTTTTTGGATCTTCCCTTTTTCTTGGTGGAATCTGTAGCTTGAATGCCAGTGCAGAGGCTTCATTTATCTTGGTAGAGAAAAGCACAGGGAGCATGTGATATTCACATCATCTTGATTCCACCTGTTGAAAAACTTTCAAAAAAGTATTTCCCCTAAATACAATATGGTCATATAAAATTCCTTTAGATATACAATAGATAACACTGATAAATAATACTCTGCTTATTAATATTTAAAAAATATAAAATAAATAGCTGAATAAATTTTGCAAATATTTATTTAATACTTTTTATATACTAAGTCCAGTGCTAAGGGTTTAAGAAACTTGTAAAATTAAACAAGGAAAATAATTACTTTCAGCAGGTTGAGATGATACATTTGGGGAATGGTAACCAAGGAAAACTGTTCAGCCACAGGGATGATGAGTAGAGTCAAATATGAATTGAATGGTTTCTTTTTCCAGGTATTGTAGTGTCAATTTTATTTTTCTTCTCAGACCCTGACATGGAAAGTGTAAGGGGATTGAAAGGTAAGAAGATATCCTAAGTGAAGCATGATAGATCTGGGTCTGACTTGAAACTGAAGCTTTCATCCATGACAAGGGAATAGAATGGTGGTAAGACCTTAAAGACCATTAGGGTGTGGAAAGTGGAGGATGGTGGTGTGTTAGGATGATGATGTTCAACTGCAGATTGCTTATAACTGTCATGCAATGGGAGATCAAGACAGAAAGAATTTCCTTGTAAATTGAATGGACAGCTTAAAGACACTAAGCATCTCAGTCTAAAGGGGAAGTGTGAGAAACAGGAAGGAGTTCAAAAAACTGTAACTCAAGTTAAAAGTTTTGTCAATAATATGCTCTATTACAACAAGTAGTCTTTAAATACTTTGATCTTTTTTGACCCTTTTCTATACAATCAGATTTTTATTCCTCCTTCATATACCTACTAAATAAAGTTCTTTCACAAAGCCTTTTTTTTGTCAATCATATTCTTTAATTCACTCCTGTATGCACAGTATCCTTTATGGTTCCTTGCCTAGACATTCCTACATAATACAGGTGTAGTATTTTTAAAATCTTCCTTAGTATTTTTAAATGTTTTAAATTTTTTTAATTAAAATTTAAAAATTTTAAAATTTTTTTAAATCTTCCTGGATCCTCTGTTTGTTCTTGTCTTGACATGTTAATTACTTTTTAATCGACATATTCAATTATGTTCAGATAGGTTGGACTCATTATGATATCTAATCTATTATACTAATATATAGTATAGAAGATATATTAAACTTTGCTTTACCACTATACCCAAGGATATCTAGACTTTTCCATCTGTCTTGTAGCCAGTCTTCCACATGCCTTGTTTCCCCACACTGGACTTGAGAGCAAAGATTATTTTACAATTTTATTTATAGTATCAACAATTAGCACAGTGTTTTGCACATAATAAGTGCTTAAGAGATATTTCATTCATTCATTTATATTAATGTGGATAATTTTTAATTTAGGAGAGATAGTCAGGGGGAAGAAGAAGTCCACCACTATGGCTTAATTGTTACTGTGTGTAAACTCTCTTTTTGGACAGAGGTTGAAGACTCTTTTGATTACTAACAGGTTAAGTGCCTTACTCATGGACATGTATTAGTGCATGTCAGAGAAATTGTTGAACTCAGAGTTTATTGTCTCCACTGAGTCTTTATTTATATCTATTAGATTTTGCTGCTTCTTATTAATTTTATTTTTCTTTTCTAAGTAGATTTTGTTAGTAACCTAGCATGAATATGCTTTCATTAAGGATTTCTTATTTTTACTTATAATAAAATTATTGTTTTAAAAATCATAATTCTGAAATATTCAATTCTTCCCTTGAATTATTGCTAGCTATATTACCCTGAACAAATTATGTAATCTCTGTTTCCTCATCTTTTGTTTCCTCATTTTTAAAATGAGGATGATAATACAAACTCCATCCCAGGGTTGTTGAGAAGATCAAATGAGTTAATATTTGCAAAGTACTCAGGACAGTGCTTGATAACATACTAAGTACTACATAAGTACATAAGTATTAACTTATTATCATTGTTGTTCTTTTTGGTTGTTATTGAATGAGCAAAGTCTAGAACCAAATAGAGAGTATCTTCTTCACTTTTGACATGAAACACATTGCAAAGAGGGAAATATATGCAATAAAAACTGAGGTAAAAGAAAGCTTAAAATCCTACTGTAAGAAATCCATTCCTATGATCCATGAAAATGGGAAATTAATAGGACAGTAGAATCGAGCCTTATAGACCATGAGGGAGGGAAATTAATGGGAAACTATAGGATCTAATTCTGGCATAAATTAAATAAGATATCATAATTGGGGACCTTCTTCATAGTGGGAGACATGGCTGTGGAACATGCACTTTTGGTAAATATGAGAAAAGAAGAATCTGTACCTTATGTTATTGTAAATAGCTATTATCAAGCATATTTTTCTTTTTGGATTCTATTCAATAAATAAGTAACTTTTGAAGAGAATGCAGTTCTTACTCATTGTTTCTAAATTGGTCTACTCAATCCTACTGCAAAGCTCTTGACAAAAAAATACATTGGGGTTACATGTTAGTTAACCCAAACTCCTCTCTCTAATAAGGGCATGCTTGTTCATAAGCAATTATCTCATTGAGGCAGATTTGTGACAAAGACTATTGCATTGTTTACTTAGGAGATAAAAAAATAGCATTTCCAGTGGATTTGACATTTTGATATTTTTGGCATGTTTTGTGAAGTCTTTTGATACTTCCTTTTTGTTATTTTACCAGCTATATGTATTGTAATTCAGTTGCCAGTTAAATACTTGGCCATTGTTGAATAGTCTAGCATTAAGCCAATTAAACCATTAAATCAGTTATAGTTTTCCCATCATTGAAAGAAACATATCTTTAAATGATTCTACATCTTCCGTAGTCTGAGGAAGAAACAAAATAAAACAAACTAAAACTGTAACTATCTGAAATCCTTGCAACTCTTGGTACAACAAGGTCCTTAAGGATGAACATCACTCAAAATTTTAGTCTGAGGAAGTATAGCTTTTATTTAACAAGCCACACCCATGTTTCAAGTAAAAGGAGGTTATAGAATGCTCATAACATTTCCAGAGAAGGCAAGGAAGATGATGGCATGAAGCTAGCATGCTCCTGGAGGCTTTCTCTACCAAAGATAAATAAAACTTCTATTCTGATACTCACACTACAGATCCCACCAAGCAAAAAAAGGAGATTCAAAGAAGTGTTCAACTGCAGATATCGACGAGCATTTTCAGGAAAGGTCTGTCTCTTTGGGGGGGAATGGGGAAGTAAAGTCCAGGAGGGAGAATGAGAAAGCCATCAGGAGATGCTTATCCACAGTGCAATCCGGGTGCCAACAGCTTAATAGTAACAGAGATTCTGGCAACTAGATAGCAAGGCACCATCGAGGATCCCAACACTAAAAAAATGTCTGAACCCTGAAAACACTGGGGTAAAAGACAGGACTGGGTCAGGAACAATCCTCTGTTAAGACAGAACCTGGACATACAGGAAGGGAAAAAAAACCCTCTGCAAAGGCAATATCTTTTTTTTTTTTAGGTTTTTAAGTGGCTTGCCCAAGGCCACATAGCTAGGTAATTATTACGTCTCTGAGGTCGGATTTGAACTCGGGTATTCCTGACTCCAAGGCTGGTGCTCTATCCACTGCACCACCTAGCTGCCCCTATGGGAAATATCTTGACCAGCAACAAGCCAAGGGACAGACCCTAGCCCCAGCAAAATGAAAGTTTGGATCTATCTATCTATCTATCTATCTATCTATCTATCTATCTATCTATCTATCTATAGTCAGGCAGGAAAATTGTGAAAAGTTGACCAAAGAAATCAACTTCATTAAAAGTAAAAATAGGGGCAGCTTGGTGGTGCAGTGGTTATGGCTTTGAAGACAGGAGTGCATGAGTTCAAATGCGGCCTCAGACACTTAATAATTACCTAGCTGTGTGGCCTTGGGCAAGCCACTTAACTCCATTTGCCTTAAAAATAAAACCCTTAAAAAAAAGTAAAAATAACCAACTGTTAAAGGAAACATGGAAGTTAATTGAAAAAATAAAATCCTAAAAATTAGAATTGAACAGTTAGAAACCAATGAATCTACAAGACAACAAGATTCCATCAAACAAAACAAAAAAGGCTGAAAAAATTGAAGAAAATGTAATGTACCTTCTAGGAAAAATGGAAAATAGATCCAGAAGAGACAACCTTCCAGTCATTGGATTACTAGAAAGCCTGGACCAACAAAAGAACCTGTAAAACATCATGCAGGAAATTATAAGGGACAACTGCCTTAATCTCCTAGAACAAGATAAAAATATAACCATTGAAAAGATCCACAGAATCACTCTATAAAGAGACCCCAGGATAAAAACTCCAAAGGCTGTAATAGTCCAATTCCAGAACCCTCAATTAAAAGAGAGAATATTGCAAGCAGCAAAAATGAAACAATTCAAATACAAAGGGAACACAATCATACTAACACAGGACCTATTAACATCAACACTGAAGGATCAGAAAACTGGAATAACATTTTTTGGAGAGCTAAGGATCTGGGGTTACAACCCAGAACATACTACCCTGCAAAATTCAGCATATACTGTCAGGGAAAAAGATGAATGTTCAATGAAATACAGGACTTCCAGGATTTCCTGACACAAAGACCAGAACTGAACAGAGAATTAAATCTCCAAATACATGGCTGAAGAATTGCATAAAGATGGTAAATGAAAAAGGGGACTAAAAAACCAAAACCATTTTAAACAAATGTTGGTCGACTCTCAAATTGTATACAACTCTAAAAAGGGAAGATATAACAATCCAAATTCTTTAGAACTTTACTTCTCTAAGGATAAAAGCATAGAATATAATTTAAGAGAATGAACCTAAAGGATATGGGTATAAATGGGTTCTTGTATTTCAATTGAAGAGATCAATATCACATCACTGTTTGAGATAAAAAGCCCTGAAAAAAAAGCAGGGCTGTTAACTTTTAACTCAAGTATCTCATTATACTTTAACTCAATTTAATCACAAGGTGCTTAGCACTTTGTCTAATGAAGGCATCATAAACTGTAAGGACTTCAGACAGTCTCTGTTACTTACAATGGATTGTAAAGTTCTCAGATGAGACCTCCAGAGCTTCCCAGTACTTAGAGATCTTCAAGATTCTTACAGTTAATTAGGTCAGTGCCTAGTGCTTCACTTAACAAAGAGTTAAGTACCGGTGGCGGGGGGGGGGGGGGGGGGGGGGGGGGGGGGGGGGGGGGGGGGGGGGGTTAAAGTGGGAGAGACAATAGGCTTTGGTTCACTTAACAAGGTGTTAAGTACCCTGGGTGTGGAGGGAGGGAGGTAAAGATGATACTTTGGATTGTGAGAAGGATTGTGTGTGTGCTTGAAAGATACTTGAAAAGGGGGTGAGGTAAAAATGATTTTAATTTTAATTTGATCCAATTTGAATCAATGCTGCTTATCAAGCAGTCAAGTAAACAATCTTTGCTGATATCTTGATAAAAATAGGAGCTCATCAGGAAATCAAATTATTGAACTGTAATTGAAGATACTTGATTAATAATATTAGAACACCAAGGGAAGAGGCACAAAGATTCATAATTTTAGAGGGGAAAAAGGGAGAATGTGAATGCTGAGTAAATTCTTTTTAATAGATTTAACCCAGTTAGGGAATAAGATACATCCCCACTTGGGTTTAAAAATCTACCTTAATCTATAAGGAAGGGGAGACTGAGAAAGGGAAAGATAAGGGAAGAAGGGACTGATAAAAGGGAAGGGAAGGTATAAGTGAAAATAAATTGACATTTAAATTTTTAAAAGAAAAAATAAAAGGAAAAAAGGTAATAAAATTTTGGTGAGGAGTAAAAAGAGAAAAGGAAAGAGATAAATATAAATGGAGAAAGATAGCATGGAGGGAAATACATAATTAGTGATCTTAACTGTAAATGTGAATGGGATGAACTGTCACATAAAATGGAACTAGATAGCAGAATAGATTAAAAACCAGAATCCTACAATACCTTGTTTACAAGAAACACACATTTGAAGCAGAAAGATATATACAGGGTAAAGGTAAAAGGTCAGAGCAAAATATTTTATGCCTCAGCTGAAGTAAAAATAATATAAGGTAGCTATTCTAATCTCAGACAAATTAAAAGCAAAAATTAATCTCATTAAAATGGATAAGTAAGGAAACTATATCTTCATAAAAGGCACCATTGGAAATGAAGCTATATCATTATTAAACATGTATGTACCTAGTGGGATAGCATCCAGATTCCCAAAAGAAAAGCTATGTTAATTATAAGGAGAAATATACAGGTAAATTTTAATAATGGGAAATCTCAACCTCACTTTTTCAGAACTAGATAAATCTATAAAGAAGGAAGTTAAGAAGGTGAATGAAATCTTAGAAAACTTAGAGATGATAGACCTCTGGAGAAAAATTAATGGGCATAGAAAAGAATATATCTTTTTCTTGGCAGTACATGGCACCTTCACCAAAATTGACTAGGGAACGAAAACCTTAAAATCAAATACAGTAAGGCAGAAATAATACATATACACTTCTCAGACTCTGATACAGTAAATATTACATTTAATAAAGGGTCAGGGAAAGATAAACCAAGAATTAATTGGAAATTAAATAACTTTATCTTAAATAAGGGGTAGATCAAACAGCAAATAATAGAAATAATCAATACTTATATTCAAGAAAATGATAATAATGAGACAGCATACCAAATTAAAGAGATAATTCAGAGCTACTTTGCCAAATTGTATGTCAAAAAATTGGACAACTTGAATAAAATGAATGAATATTTTCAAAAATACAAACTTCCCAGATTAACAGAAGAGGAAATAAATTACTTAAACTATTTCAGAAAAAGAAATTGAATAAATCATCAATAAACTCCCTAAGAAAAAGTCTCCAAGTCCAGATGGAGTTACAAGTTAATTCTACCAAACATTTAAGGAACAATTAATTCCTATTGTACATGAACTATTTAAAAAAATAGGAGAGAAAGAAGTTACAACAAATGGTTTTTGCAACACCAACATGGTGCTGATACCTAAACCAGGAAGAACCAAGACAGACAAAGAAAATTATAGACCAATCTCCCTAATGAAAATTGATGCAAAAATCTTAAATAAAATTTTAGATATGAGACTATAGAAAGTTATTACTAGGATATTACATGATGATCAGGTTGGATTTATAGCAGGCAGGCAGTTCAACATTAGGAAAACACTCAACATAATTAAACATATCAACAATAAAACCAAAAGAAATCATGATTATCTCAAAAGATGCTTAAAAAGCCATTGATAAAATACAAAATCCATTTCTATTAAACACACTAGAAAGTATGGGAATAAATGGAGTTTTCCTTAAAACAATAAATAGTATGTCTCTAAAATATCAACAATATATTTAAGAAGAATAAACTGAGAACATTTCCAGTAAATTCAGCAGTGAAACAAGGATGCCCATTGTCACCATTATTATTCAATATATTATTATAAATTCTAGCAGTAGCAATAAGAGAAGAAAAAGAAATATAAGGAATTTGCATAGAATGAGGAAGCAAAACATTCACTCTTTTTTTTTTTTGCAAGGCAAATGGGGTTTGCCCAAGGCCACACAGCTAGGTAATTATTAAGTGTCTGAGACTGGATTTGAACCCAGGTACTCCTGACTCCAAGGCCAGTGCTTTATCCACTACACCACCTAGCCACTACAAAACGTTCACTCTTTACAGATGATATGATGGTATACCTAGAAAACCTGAGAAAATCATCTTAAAAACTCCTTGAAATAATTAACTAATTCAGCACAGTAGCAGGATATACAGTAAACCCACATAAATCATCAGCATTTCTATATATATAAACAACAAAGCCCAAGAACAAGAGATAGAGAGAGAGATTCCACTTAAAATAACTGTAGACAATATTAAATACTTGGGAATATACCTCACAAGACAAACTCAGAAATTATATAAACACAATTATAAAGCTCTCCTCACCCAAATAAAGTCAGATGTAAATAAAGAGAAAAATGTCAAATGTTCATGGTTAGGTTGAGTTAATATAATAAAAATGACAATTCTACCCATATTAAATTACTTATTCAGTGCCATACCAATCAAACTACCAAATAACTACTTTGCCAAGTTAGAAAACATAGTAAAAATCTTCATCTGGAGTAACAAAAGGGCAAGAATAGCAAGGGAACTGATGAAAAAAAGAAAAAGTAAAGGAAGGTGGCCTAGTTCTACCAGATCTAAAACTATAATATAAAGCATGAGTCATCAAAACTGCCTGGTACTGGTTAAGAAATAGAGTAATGGATCAGTAGATTAGGATAACTTCAAAAGAAACTGCAGTAAATGACGATAGCAATTTACTATTTGACAAACCCAAAGACATCAGTCTCTGGGATAAGAATTCATTATTTGATGAAAATTGTTGGGAAAACTGGAAAATTGTTTGGCAAAAACTAGGCATAGATCCATATCTCACACCCTATACCAAAATAAGTTCAAAATGGGTACAGGATTTAGACATATAGAATGATACCATAGATAAAATAATAGACTAAAAATACTCTATCTGATTTAAGGAAAGGGAATAAATTTATGACCAAAAAGAGAATTAGAGCAGATAATAAAATTCAAAATGAATGATTTTGACTATATTAAATTAAAAAAAAGCTTTTACACTAATAAAATCAATGCTGCCAAAATGAGAAGAAAAGCAGGAAGCTGTGAAACAATTTTCAGGACCAGGAGCTCTGATAAAGGTATCATTTCTAAAATATATAGAGAACTGCATCAAATTTATAAGATCACAAGTCTTTCCCCAATTGATAAATGGTCAAAGGACATGAACAGACAGTTTTCAAATGAAGAAATTAAAGCTATATGTAATAATATGAAATCACTATTGATTAGAGAAATGCAAATTAAAACAACAATGATATATCATCTCACATCCATTACATTAGACAAAATGAGAAAAAGGGAAGATTATCAATGATAGGTTGTGGGAGGATTGGGAAATTGATGCATTGCTGGTGGAGTTGTATATGGATCCAACCTTTCTGGAGAACAATTGATGGAACTATGATCAAAGAGCAAAAAAACTGTTCATACCCTTTGGCCCAGCAATTCCAATTCTAGGGCTATATCCAGAAGAAATTGTAAAAAATAGGGGAAAGGACCTACATGTTCCAAAATATTCATTGTAGCTCTTTTTGTAGCGGCAAAGGATTGGAAAGTGAAGAGATGCTCATCACTCGGGAAATGGCTAAGCAAGTTATGGTACATTAATACTATGGAATACTATTGTTCCATAAGAAACCAATAAATGGTTGAACTCCAGACAAGCACGGAATGACTTACAGGATCTGATGCTGAGGAAAGGGAGTAGAGTCAAGATAATGTACACATCAACCACATTTTGAGAAGAACGATCTTGATGGAATCATCTCCTCTGGACAGTCAAGACAGCTAGAACAATTGCATTTGAGTGGTTATGGACTATACTATCCTCAACCAGAGGAAGAAAAATGAAACAAAATGAAACACAGAAAAAAAATAACCCTTCTGAATCTGATGAACTTTATAAAAATTATCTCTTATGTATCTCTTTCCTTTAATCCTAATTCCACATGCCAAAATTACTAATTTGTAAATATGCTTAACAAAATATGTATGTAAAATGCTAACCTGATTCTTCCCTGCTGAGGGGAGGGGAGTGGGATGGGAGGGTGGAGGGAAATTTTTAAGTTGGAATGATGCATGTACAAATATATGAAAATTAATAAATTAATTTTTAAAAAGGAGAAGTCAAGACAGAAGGGAGGCACAGGGGACAGACATGGCTTCCCTGAACTTATTGCTTGTTGACAATAAAACAGAATTTGCCTTAGTGTAGCAAAATTAAACAAGCTGTCTTTGATATATATATACCTCAAAATTAAATAAGCGTTCTGTGGAAGGAGGTCTAGAATTGGATTAATGTCCTAGAGACAGTTTACAACTTTTGTATGGATGCAGGAAACTATGCAAAGGAGATGAAAAGACCCAAATTCACACAGATCTGGGATTTGAACCCAGATATTCAAACTGCAAATTTATCTCTTTTCCCCTCTATTCTAGTGTAATTTCTTTCAAATGGAAAAAAAAATTCTGACTGGAATGAGAATATTGTCATTTTAGAAGTTGGAGTAAAATTAACTGGACAGTCATGGTTTACCTGTTTTATACCAGGAGAAATTTCTCTTTCCCTTCCCCCCACCATATTATTGAGATGAGATGCTATTTATGGGAAGCTTTAGTAAGCATTGCTATGCTATAACTTACATAGATAACCTAATTGCTCCCCCCTACCTCCAAATGTTTGTTCTTAACTTACCTTCTACATCTCAGATGGTAGAAAAGGAATCCCCAAACATTTTCTGATTAAGTTCTCGTTTTATGCTTGTAAGTTAATATTGAGATGCTGAGCCAGAAGGTGGAGGCATTGTTAGTGACAACTAAAATTAAAAAACAAACTGAGAATTAATTTGTTTCTCTAGCTGTCAGTGGGGAATCCTATGAGGGAATATGGAATAATAGTTGTTTTGCTATGCTGATGGGTAAAGCAGTTGCCTGCCCTAGTGCTGTATAGGATTGCTCATCTTCAGTAAACACCAGTCATTTGGTGTTTAGTAGATTTTTAGGTCATCAAACATCATGATGCCTTTATTTAATTTCTGCCTTCCTTAATGCACTGTACAGCTTTGTTTCCTGTATTCACTTTCTCATAGCAGCTTTACTGTGCTTCATCAAAAGATAAAACAACTTACAGCTAATTGTATTTTGCTTCTTCTAATTGTTGTGCTACTCAGATGATGAAATTCTTGCCTGCCTTTGGCCACTACATATTACCAATATGGAATCTTGGAAGCTATCTCATAAAAATGGTAAGAATTCCTAAGGATATCTAGATTAAAAGCAGAGAGATTCAGTAATTGGGAAAGGAATACCATGTCCATTTAGAATTTGGGGGCTGATTCATTCTACCAATTTCCCTAATGAACATGTTGCCTGTTTATAGCCAATGTAATGCTGTGGCCTATGTCCCATACTTCTGGTTTCTCAATCACAATTATTTAGTATTAATGCCCGTGAGGCAAGAAGCATATAGTCTCCCTACCCTACCCCCTATCCCTGGAGCCTCATATCCAATCCTCAACTCTATTCAGATCAACCCTGAATCTCTATTGTCCCATTAACCCCATTCACCCTTCTTTTAACACATTCTTCTGTATTTGGAACAATGCCTCTACTCTTAGCAAACTTTCTGGCTTCTTTAATTTTACTGAAACCAGATTTTCCTCTAAGGACATCAAATCTTTTAAAAAACCTTGAAATGAAGGCTGCTTATCGTCTTTGTCTCAATTCTTAACTCTATGATGGTTTGTCCATATGTCCTTTGCTCATCTATTGCACACAATTTCCCTACTTTGATGTTTATGAACTATATTATTATTTTTGTTGTTGTTGCTGTTGTTTTCAGAGAGGAAAGATGACATCATGGGGTGATGCCTGGACTTGCATATGAATTGGACTTTAAATGAGGCAGAGTTGCACAAAGTCATCAGCCTCACTCTCTTCAAGAGTCATGAAAATCCAATATCAAGACAAAAATCAAGATGACTGACAATGAGCTGAGATATAGGGAATGACCTTGACATTTTTGATATCTGACCAAGCCCTAAGTGTTCCAAAATGACTGCTTTAAACCCCCTCGTGGCCATTTGAATAAATTTGTTCTCATTCACCCTCTCTGCCAGGGGTCATCTTCAATGAGCTTGGGTAGAAATTCCTTTAACTCAACAATGGGTTTGAGGTCTGCCGAGTACCCTCAACCTGGTATATTCTATCTGCCAGATCATTTTGTTAGGATATGGATACTATGTAAGTTCATCTTCTCAGAGCCATAGGTTATAGTTCAGTGATAGGATGACACCAAAGGTAGATGAGAAATCCTGAAAAAGGATTGTCAAGCCTACATACCACATGTTCCCTGAATACCATATGTACTTTTAATAATCATAATTATAGTATCATATTTTTTATTATTGTTGCTATTGTCTATGAGATTTTTACAATATTCTCAACAAATCACAAAAGTTTCACTGGAATGTGGTCGACACTTAAGTTCTTGATTGTGAATTGGTAATATGATGCAGGTTACTTTTACATAATACACATTTTTCTATGCCACTTTGCTCACCTATAATTGATATTCTAATGAGATGATGGTAATATAGTCAAATAGATTCAGAAGATTTGCAGCCTTAAAATGTGTTTCTGTGGCAGCAAATAGTTTAAAACCATTTGTAAATACTTCATAATTTTCCAAATATTCCATAATTTCCATAATCACTGCCTTTGACTCTGGGTACTCTTACTGTCCCCTATTCCAAGAAATATCTACAAAATCACCAACTCCATTGATTACTTATCCAATTTCATATTATAATGTGAAGAATGATCATTCTTCCACTCTAGTTTTCACCCTTGGATGGCAAAATTAAACTCTTGAGAATATGAATCTTGATGAGTAGGCCCTAAAGTTTTCTTGGTCTCTGTACAATCCACTAAAAACATTCATCAAAAGGAGAGTCTGTCAAACCTCAACATTGATAGGGAATCACTATTGTATTTGGACTTGCTTAGGGCATCTTCAATGACACTGGCAAACAACTTGGGTGAGCATATGTCTCCCAGTTGGATGCTTAGCTTGATGTTGATATGCAGCAGATTGCTAAACAAAGTGATCTCCATGGTTGCATCTGTCAGGAAATCTTGTATGCTATTAACATAGGAACCATAGACTTATCCTTCAAGGAAAACCTTCAAAGCCTCTTTTTCCTCTCTTAAGTCAATTCCAGCCCTTCTACTCATTTAGGTGAATTGAACAAACAATTTGGGGTATCTTAGTTTTATCATATGTAAAAAAGAAAAAGTTGAACATGATAATGCACTTGCATTAAAAATGAAGCAATTAATTCTCCAATTTATTACTGATTTCCTGGGATTAGTCTAAGATTTCCTTAAACTCTAAATTCTATCATTTCTTTGTGCTGTTTTTTGTAATCAACAAGTGTTGGTCACAACTATTTTATACCCTCAATGCTTTTCTGTCAATTACGAAATAATGAAGATTAGTCTGTTATAGAAAATTGTCTATGAGAATAAACATATAACCTTGCCATAATCTTTATCAAAGAAAGTCTCAATTGAAACAGCCTGAGGATTTTATAGAAGTGAAAAAAATTGACATGTGGATTAGTATTTGCTCACGATTTCTTGGTCATATCTTTGTCTATGAAACTTTCCATCTTTTGGAATTCTTCTTTTGAGCTATCCCAAAAGCTAATCATTCATTTGATTTATATTTGTGTAACTGTTATCTCAGTTTTCATTTCATTATAATTACTACTTCCTTATATAATTCAATGACTATTGACATTGAAAAGTACACATTTGTGTGTTCCAGTATTTCTTCTGAAAAGATCCTATAGACAGACACAGACACAAATATATGTATCTTTATACCTATGTATCTATGAATCTGTCTATATTTGTATGCGTAGCTCTGTGTGTGAATTTGTTGTCCTTAGTTCAGTTTTATCTGTAGATATTCCCCTGTTATATTTGCTTAAACCTATCTCACAACTCTCTTCAGGCTTACTTTCCATTTACTTCTTTTTTTTTTCACCATTTGTGAAGTGACAGGGTTGAACTCTTCTCCCATCCTTCACTATACTAGTTTGTGGCTTTCTTATATCATGCTTGGGTTCTAAAGTGGTTAGTGGACTCAGATACCAGAGCTCTCTACTTGCTAAGGTAATCAAGTGATTACTATATGAAATAATCCATGTCTCCTTGTTTTAGTAACTGTTTTGCTTTGGCTAACTTTCTCTAAAAAATACTGTTTATTATAGTAATTTTATTTTTGTTTATCTCTTTTTTTCCTTTTGAAATTTGGTTTGTATATACAGGACAACTTACATATAATGTAGTTATAATATATTTTGTTCTCATCTTTATACTTTCTTAAAGGATAGTGTTGCTTTTGAATGTAGTTTTAAACAATTGATGATGCAACTGTATATAGTTAATTGATTCATAAATGACCTCCATATTAGTAACAAATCACTTCTTTTTATGTTAAACTTTAAACATATAGGTAACACAATGAATAAAGCATTGTACCTGACTATGAGAAGACCTGAGTTCGAATTATATCTCAGACACTTATTAGCTGTGTTACCCCAGGTAAGTCACTCAGCTTCAATTTGTTTCAGTTTCCTCATCTGTAAATAAGGATAATTACAACATTTATTTCCCAGGGTTGTTAAGAGACTAAAGCTCTTTATAAACCTTGAAACAGTATAAACATACTAAGTCTTAACTCTTACTAAGTTTATTACTTTTGAATGTTTATCATCTCTAGTAACTTCCCCCCCTCTCTTTTAAGAGAGAACATAATATATGTGTAAAGTTTCTAGTAAGTTTGTAAACATTTGGCATTTTTTTTCTCCTGAAGCACTTTTTCTAAAGATTTTTGTGATCATCTTCTTTAACCACCTTTATATAGATGTAAAGTCAATTTCCACTCCTACCTCAATAAATGCAATCATAAAAGGTGCAGGAAATAATCAATCAAAAGTATATTCAATCATTTTGAGTGTATTTTCATGATTTGGACCATTGGTAAAGGCAAACATTTCTAGATATAATATTTCAGATGCACTGAAAGAATTAGTCACACCCTTGGGCTTACGTATTAAACTAACAACATGCAAGTCAATAATGAATGAAGCAGTCTAATTGGGAAAATATTTGTACTGTAAAGTAGTCCAGTTCAAGAGTTGGAGCTAAGAGTTAGGAAGATCTGAGTTCAAATCTTATCTCAAGACACTAATTAGCTGTGTGACTAAACAAACCACTGTTTGCCATCTATAAAATGGGGTTTGTACCTAGCTCAAAGTATTGTTTTGAAGTTCAAATGACAAAACAATTATAAATAATTTAGCATAGTACCTGGAATATGGTAAGTAGTATTATATATGTGTGTGTGTATATATATATACACACACACATATATAAATGTTGGGTTTTGTACTATCTGTCTGCCTTTAAAGAATTCTACGGTGTAATGACAAGATCATAAGACCATAGTATCATAAATCTAGAATTGAAGGGACCAGAGAAGCCATTTAGTTTAATCTGATTTTATTTTTTTTAACAAAGGAAAAAATTGAAACTCAAGAGATTAAATAACCTAACAAAAGATAGACATAATAATAATGAAACAAGTTTTGAATATGGATCCTCTCACTCAAAGTCAGAACTCTGTCTTTTGTATCATGCAACAAAATAAGCACACATTTAATTTGATAACATCTTATGTCCCTTCTAACTTTAAGTTTATTATGCTATATTTCTGTCACAAATTTTTCAAATCCAATAACTCCTGAACAATCACAACTTTCTTTAGGATAAAAATACTGACTTAACTTTAAATGAATTTCCCTTAGACCTCTGGAGAATTTGTTTTTAGATATGTAAAAATTGGAAGGAATATTCAGAAATCTCAATCCAGATAACCCTTGATCAGTACTTTTGGTCAAGCACTTGGGTACTTGGGAGCTGTTTTCAACACCCATAACTAGGTGACCAAACAAGAGAGAAATTGCAAACCAGGAAGCAAATGCTCATGAGCAGAAAATTTCAGGGACAATAGATATGTCAGTGATAATAGCACTTGAACTTTTGCAGTATTATTTTAATATTTGATCTTATATGATACTCACAGTATTCTAATGAAGGAAATGATAAAAATGTTAATATTCCCATTTTACAGATGAACAACTGAAGCTTGGAGAGATTGTGATTTCCACAAGGTCATAGAGTTTAGTGAATCCATGAGTCAGAATTTGATTTTAGATCAGCAGCACTTTATTCATAATGCCACACACTGCCTCTTATTTGGGTTGTATTCCAGGATGCTGAGTGAAGGGTAGTCTAACATTAGGGTCACATATTGACTTAGAAAAACAGAAATTAACATTATCTATATTGTGCTATATTTTTTATATATTTTGTTAAACATCTCCCAGTTACAGTTTAATCTAGTTCAGGTCTCACTCTGGAGTTTTCTTAGCTGCATGCAGATTTGAGATTGATATTTTAGGCTTAGGAAAACTTATAGTTTTTTCATAGTTAATTGTGACTTCATGAGTCACTTATCCCAACTCATACTTGGATAACATATCTACTCTATTCCCAATAAACAGTCATTCAACCTTCCAGATGCTTTCAGTGATGATGAATTTACTATTTAGATACATAAAGCAGTTCTTTCAACTTTTGGATACCTCTCATTGTTAAGAACCTTTTCTTTAACAATAACACTGTGAGATGATCAACCTTGATAGATGCAGCTCCTCTCAGCAGTTCAGAGAGCTAGGACAACCCTATTAGACTGGCTATGGTCAATGCTATCCACATCCAGAGGGAGAAAAACAAAACAAAGCAAAACAAAGCCCTTCAGAATCTGAGGAATACTACATTCATTTTTAAAAAAAAAATCTCTTATATATTTATTTCCCCTTAATCCCAATGCCTCATGCCAAAAATGACTATTCTGTAAACATGTTTAATACAAATGAATATGTACAATATTAACCTAACTGTTCAGTGCTGAGAGGAGGGGGTGAGAAGGGAGGGTGGAAGGAAATTTTGTAACTTAAAAATATACATAGGCATATGGATGAATGTTGAAAAACTTTCATAGCAGGTATTTGGAAAAATAAAATATCAATAAAAGGAAACTTTTCTTTAACTTGAGTAAAATCTGTTTCTTTATAAACCTTACTCAATGCTCCTTGTTTTGTTCTTTGGTATCAAGCAAAGTTTATTCTTTCAAATACTTGAAGAAAACTATGATATCTTCCCCATCCTATAGCAATTTTCTCTTTCCATTTCCATTTCACTTACCTCCTGACTTTTTATAAAAACTACCTTAACTATCTTGGTTTCCTAATCTAGAATAATCCAGTTTATTAAATCTATTAATCTATAAGATTTTATTAAATATCTACCATATTCTGAGCTTTGGACAAATTTCTGGGGATATATCTGGCTTGAAGATGGTATCCAGAATTCAACCCAATCCTCTAGGCATAATTTCTACAGAAAAGAGTAAAGTTAGACTATTATATTTCTCTTTCAGAAAACCATTACATTAAGTAATTAGATAATATTGTCTTTTATGATTGTCATTTCATGTTCATGATATACATCAGGTTATAAAAACAAGAGCTTCTAAAAATAATAGGACCTAATAGAGACCTCGGATGGGAATGAAGCCAAATAGTCTCAACCAAGTTCTCTCTATTCATGAAGATACTGACTAGCTTTATTAGGGTAAGGGACAACCCCTAAGTGAAAAGATTTAAAAGTTCAGTTTTCACCACGAATTAGGGGGCCAAAAAGATTTAGACTATCAAAGATATCTTTGGTTCTTTCAGTCACAATGGAAGAGGTGACCAAGATAAATTCCATTGAAAAAAAGGGCCAAACACTAATATGACTGGTCCTCAATAGGAGAGAAATATTTTATTCAAAGACTGAGAAAAGCAGATAAGATAAGAAAACCATGAAACCCACATAATAGACTAGACATCTAATGAAAAGTTGTTCAACCAACCAACATTTATTAGGTTTTTGAGATCAATGCTAATTCTGAGAGAGACAGAGAGAGAGAGAGAGAGAGAGAGAGAGAGAGAGAGAGAGAGAGAGAGAGAACTCAAGAAAGGAAGAAAGAGAAAAGAAAAGAGGAAAAAAGAAAGCAATGAACGAAGAAAGAAGGAAAGGAAGAAAGAGGAAGAAAGGAAGAAGGAAAGAAAAGAAGGAAGCAAGGAAAGAAAAAAGGGACTAAAGAGGACTTAAAATCTCTTCTTAAAAAATTGTTTTAAGCCCTATCAGAAAAGATAGTTGGAGAATTGAGTTCATGTAGCATATCCATGAAAACAGATAAATCGCTGAATCACCAAATATTTGAATTCTAAGAGTCTTCAGAAGGTGTTTGCTTCAACTTAAACCTGATTTCCCTCTAATACAAAGCAGACATTTTGTCATGTAGCTTTTTCTTAAAGGCTATAGTAACTCCGTGTTCCAACTTGAGATTCAAAGGAATATTGGATTTTTGGATTTGAAGGAATCTGGGTAAAATACACACACACACACACACACAAACGCACACACACACGTACAGAGAGAGAGAGAGAGAGAGACAGAGAGAGAGAGACAGATAGAGAGAGAGACAGACAGACAGAGAGAGAGAGAGAGAGAGAGAGAGAGAGAGAGAGAGAGAACAGAAAGAGACACAGAGAGACACAGAGAGAGAGACAGAAAGAGACAGAGACAGAGAGACAGAGAAATTTAGAGAAGTAGAAAACAGAAGGAAGATCCATAGCCATGGAATACTTTTAGTACAAAAAGGAAGCAGGACAGTAGAAATACAAAATTCAGGAGGAACTAAGTGTTGCTATAGGGAAGGGTGAGATATTTCCATGTAAAAGTTTCTGAAATGATAAAAAAAAAAAGCTGAAGGGGTTAATCATATGTTGGGGGTTTAGAGCATTTGATCATCAGATTAATTTACTTCCATCATTGTTGCAGGATGAGTAATGAAGTGGGAAGGAGATGGACTTGCAAAGGCTGGAGGTGATAGTCCTTCATTTATTTTGATAATTTTCCAGATATTCTTAAACTTTTTGAATCAATCTGTTGCTGTGCTGGAAAGCTTCTTCTTTAGGGATAGGTCTTGTATTACATATCTTCTCTTCTCTCTTCTATATTCTTTCAGTCAAGCATTTCAGGAGGTTTTTGAGACCTTTGAGCAAGGAAATCAACTTAAATGAAATTGGATGTGATGAATCAGTGTTACCTCAGTGAATGCTGATTCTTTGATTGTTTCTTTTGAGCTGCACACTTTTCCTTAGGGTATATCTAAGTCAGAAATAGGGCTACACTCTTTAGATCACACTGCTTTATTTTAGACTCTGGTAAATAGTGCCAATTAATTAAATGAAAGAACTATTGTCTTTTTAGAACCATTATTTGGTTATTTTAGCCATTCTGGAATCAGGATTTAAAATAATATTAATTCAGAGAAAGGATTTTACTTAATGTGTCAAAAGCACCAATCCTTGAAGTGTCCTGTTGAGCAACCAGCTGCTAAGGGATATTGACATTAATTAATTGAGTTGTGAAATTTAGAATATATATATATATATATATATATATATATATATGTATATATATATTTAGAATACATTGCTATGCAGCTTTAATGATTAACAACAAAAATGATAAATACATGTGGAAGGTAAATGGAAGGGAGATCATTGGTTCCTTATTTTTTTTCCAAGGTAGTACAATTAAATTTTTCTTTTAAATGTTGGATTTAATTCAGATTTTTAAGAATTATTTGTGGTCATTTAATATTGCATTTGAAAAACAGAATGAAAAAGAGCACTGTTTCTTATCAAAATTATGATGTCTGAGAAGGGGAAACTTCTGCTTACAGTTATAATATACATGCAAATTGTGTACGAAATGTAAATTGTTCTGAAAAGAAGCAACAGCAACATTAAAAGAACTGGGTCGTCAAGGGAAATTCAAATCCAGGACACAACTGAGCAAAACCACAGAAAGCTGAGAGTATCAACACTCGTTTTTAAAAGGATATAGTTTCTTACAAAGAGAATTCTCAATGAAAACCATGAACCTAAATTCTTTCTCTTTAGAGAGCACTGAGCAAAGGCTTAACTATCATTGAAAATATAAAAAACATAAATTTCTTGAGGAGGAAAACCCTTTAAATTGGTAAAGATTATAGAGAATTACTTTATTATTACATATGAACTATAAAGTTTTGAGTTTATATATGGTAAATGTATTTATTGAACTTTCCTGGTTAATCAAACATTTTGGTTAATAAGATTTCTTTCCTTCCTTCCTTCCTCCTTCCCTTCCTTCTGCCTTTCCTACTTCCTTCTCTCCATCACTTCCTCCCTTCCTTCCCTCTCTTCCTCCATCCCTTCTTTCCTTCCTTACCTCTCTCCTTATTCCTTCCTTCCTCCTTCCTTTTTAATCCACCCAAGTGCCTACTATGAGCCAGATAATTTGCTAAGCATTTTCCTTTAAGAAAAAGAAAGCCATCCTCTGCCTTCAAGTAATTTACCATCAAATGAGGGAAATAATATACAAAAGGAGCTAGAAAAGCATGGTTGGGTGGCAGAGAGAGAGAATGGGACACTGGAGGAATATAGCAATGTAACATCCTGTTCTGTGGGGGAAACCAGTCTGAGCAGTAGAAGCTAAGATGCATGAACTGAGAGTACAGGTTCTGTCCTATAAAAAGAAAGGTATTGGATGTAGTTTGTATTTTTCTCTGTAATTCTTCAATAAAAGGGGAGAAGAGGCTGAGAGAGGTAGTATTAATCAAATCTTGAATTAGCAGCATGATGGTGAGACGAGAACTGATGATATTATTTTAAAAGAGTATTTTCTGTGGAATTGAAAGCAGGAAGAGCAGCAGATACGGAGTTCTTTCTCTCATTTATCTGATTTCTAACAATCTATAAGATAAAGATTTATTTTACATGTATATTTATTATAACTATTTAATATATGTATAATTAACTGCCTAGCTAGAAAATACATAAAAGTACCTTGTTAAACTCACTGTTTTATTTGCTAGGAAATTCTATTGAGATAGCTATCACTGGTTAGCTAATTTTCTTTATTAAATATGTTTTTGATTCATTATTTTTGAATTATTTTTATTTTATTTTTTCCAATTACATGGAAACAAAGTTTTCAGTACTCACGTTTTTTTAGGTTTTTCCTAGGGAAGAGGGATTAAATGGCTTGCCCAAGGCCACACAGCTAGGTAATTATTTAGTGTTTGAGGCTGGATTTGAACTCAGGTACTCCTGACTCTAGGGTCCGGTGCTCTATCCACTGCGCCACCTAGCCTCCCCCAAACTAGTAAGTTCTTATTCCAGAAACTGGAAGTACAATAGAAAACTGTATTCAGTTATTAGTTTCTTTTGTATCTTATCTAATCATGTCTTCCATTTTTTTACTTTTCTCTTTTCTTTCACCTTATCTCACCAGCATTTTGCTTCTGACCGATATTTCCCTCAATCTGCTCTTCCTCCAATCAGCCTTCTCCCCTCTCTTTTCCCCCTTTCCCCTTTTAGTTTTCTTCTATTATTTTATCTCCCTTTTCTTAGCCCCTCCTTCCCATTTCTTTCCTCTTTCCCCTCCTACTTCCCTATAGGGTAGGATAAATTTCTAAACACAATGGGGGGGGGCACAGCTAGGTTGCATAGGGAATAGAGTACCTTCCCTGGAGTCAGGAGGACCTGAATTCAAATCCAGCCTAAGATACTTAATTGCCTAGCTGTGTGACCTTGGGCAAATCACTTAACCCCATTGCCTTGAATTACAAAAATAAATGCTATTGGGAATGTATGATATTCCCTCTTTGAATCAAATCTGTTTACTCAATGCTCACACCTCCTTTCTTTCCCTCTATAATAAAAGATTCTTTGTATCTCTTCATAAGGTGTTATTTATTCTCTTGTTCCCCTGCCTTCTTCCAGTAAATTCCTTTTTCATGTCTGTTTGAATTGTTTTATACCTATCTTATATCCATGCCATCTATCTAATTATACTCCTTTCAACTGTACCAAAACAAACACAATTCTTAAGAGTAGTATCATCACATCCTAATCAAAGACTCTGACTAAACATGCTCCTCAACTGTCCCAATGAAAATATAATTCTCAAGAGTTATAAGTAATATCTTCCCAAGTAGTCTTATTGACTGGGTTTTTTTCTTTCCTTTTAGCTTTTTATACATCTCTTGAATCTTGGATTTGAAGATCAAATTTCCTCTTTATTTCAGTCCTTTTAATAGATAAACTTGAAAGTCCTCTATTTCATTGAAATTCAATTTTTTTCTCTTGAAAGATTATGATGACTTTTGTAAGATAATTGATTTTTGTTTGTAAGCCAAGCTCTTTTGCCTTTCAGAATATCATATTCCAGGCCCTCTATTCTGTTAATGTTGAAACTCAGAAGACCAATATAATTCTGACTATGTATTTTTCTAGTATTTAAATTGACTCTTTTTTTGACTGCTTGCAGTATTTTCTCCTTTAGCTGAAAATGTTGAAATTTAGCTACAATATTTCTTGGAGTTTTTATCTTGGAATCTCTTTCTGGAGATGATCTATAGATTCTTTCTATAAATATTTTATCTTTATGTTCTAGGATATTAGGGCAGTTTTCCTTGATAATTTCCTGAAAAATATTGTACAGGATCTTTTTTTTCTTTTTTTGCATTTACTTATTTTCATCCATATGCATTTTTTTGAAAAAAATTTAAGTTACAAAATTTCCTTCCAACCTCCCTTCCCACCCCACCTTCCCTCAGGGATGAATAGTTAGGTTAGCATTGTACATACATATTTTGGACAAATATGTTTATGAGGATAGGATTAAGGAAAAGAGATACATAAGAGGTAATTTTTTAAAGTGTTCATCAGCTTCTGAAGGGTTTTTTTTTGTCTGTGTGTTTTGTTTTGTTTTGTTTTTCCCTCCTCTGGATGGGGATAACATTGTCCATAGCCAGTCTGATACAGTTATCCTTGTTCTCTGAACCGCTGATAGTTGCTGCCTCCATTAAGGTTCATCCCACAATACAGTTGTTAATGTGTACTTTGTTTTCTTGGTTCTACTCCCTTCGTTCAGCATCAGAGCCTAAAAATCACCTCATACTTCTCTAGAGGCTGATCCTTTATAGTTTTTATAGAACAATAGTATTACATAACATTCATGTACCATAACTTGTTTAGCCATTCCCTAATTGATGGTCATCCCCTCAATTTCCAATTCTTTGCCACTACAAAAACAGCTGGTATGAATATTTTGGAACATATAGGACTTTTCCTTTTTTAAAATAATTTCTTTTGGATATAGACCATGAATTGGAATTGTTGGGTCAAAGGGTATGAACAGTTTTCTTGCTCTTTGGGCATAATTCCATATAGCTCTCCAGAAAGGTTGGATTTGTTCACAACTCCATCATTAATGTATCAATGTCCCAGTATTCTGCAACCTCTTCAACACTGATCATTTTCCCTTTTCCTCATCTTGTCCAATCTGATAGGTTTGAAGTGATACCTTATTGTTGGTTTCATTTGCATTTTTCTAATCAATAATGATATGGAGCATTTTTTCACATGATTACATGGCTTTAATTTCCTTCATTTGAAAACAGTCTATTCATATCCTTTGGCCTTTTATCAGTTGGGGAATGACTTGTAACCTTATAAATTTGATGCACTTCTCTATATATTTAGATATGAGACCTTTATCAGAACTCTTAGTTACAAGCTCTTTTTTTGATTGTGGTTTTTCAATTAGATTAATATACTAAAAAAGCTATTTCTCCTGGATCCATTTTACAGGTCAGTCAGTTTTTCAAAGATGCACTTTATATTTTCTTCTATTCTTTTTGTCTTTTGGTTTTGTTTGATGGAATTGATGTGTCAAGAATCATTAGTTTCCACTTGTCCAATTATGATTTATAGTACTTAATTTTCTTTGGTTTGTTTTTTTGTGTTTCCTGTTCCAGTTGGTTAATTTTACTTTCAAAGAAATTGTTTTTCTCCATTTGATCAATTTAATTTTTAAAATTGTTGTTTTGCTCAATCAATTTTTGCATTACCTTTTCTAGTTTTGCATTGTTCTAATTTGGTTTTCATTTCTTTTCTCAATTTCTTTTCTTCTGCTCTTCTTTGATTTTTAAAGTCCCTTTTAAGCTCTTCCAATAGTTTCAAGAAAAGTTTTTGGATCTGAGACCAATTCATAATCCGATTTATAGCTTCACATTGAGGCATTTTGTATCTCCTTTTCTCTTCTGAGATACTGTTTTGATGTTCTCTGTCACCATAATAACTTCCTATGGTTAGGGTTCTTCTTTTTATGCTAATTTTGAAAGTTCAGCTCTATTCCTGGGACACTGGGGTACAATCCCAAGCTTTTTATTCTGGAGTCTGGTCCCTGGCATTCTACTATGATGTCTCAGATGCTCACCTGCAGAACAGGGTTTGTAGTGGAGACCCACTGAGGTTGATGAGGGAAAGTAACCATTGACAATGATGAAAAGAAGTTTAAGTGGTGTAGTAGAAATAACCCTTGATTTGAAGTCAGAGAACCTGGCTCAAAATCTTGACTTTACTCTTTACTTCTAGTGTGATCTTTGATAAGTTATCTTACTTCTTAGAAGCTTGTCTCTGAAATTATGAGGTAGACTAAATAATTTCTAATTTTCTCCTCACCTGAAAATTATATGATTAGTATATCATTGGTTTATATTTTGAGCCCTGAAGCCACCATTTATGAATAATTGACTTAATTCCATGTTGAGTGGAAAAACAAATGTAGTGGTAAAGGGGTCCTTCATTTCTAATAATCCTGCAATAGGAAAATTGTTTGATTGGTAGCTGCTGCTTTACAAATTCAGGCTACCTGGGTGATTTCTCTTATAAGTTAGATGCAACAAGTAAGATACAAGAAGTTTTTAGGTAGCCAAATCATTTCCACCAATTCATTTGTTTGGTCTAAAAAGCTTTCCTTCTTAAGATATAATACCACTTTTATGAATGGTTGAATAAAACAACTCAAAGGACATAGGCAATCTGTCCATTAAGCCATGTTCCTAGGAACCATATGAATTATTTGTTCACTTTCACCAGCCCTCTTTTTCCCCCTAGCAGCTTGATATGTGAGCTTTTTCAAAAAATGAATCTCATTCTCAGGGAGTAAAACCTAGGATTTAGAAGCAAGATGATTCTTAGAGAAATCTCTCCTACCACAAGTCTCCAATAGAAATTTGTCTTCAAAATCCTAAGATTCTTTCCTCTGAACTAGCTTTGATACAATTATACTTCAAAAAATAACTGACATTTGTTTTCTTAAAGTATTGGATTATTTAACTGATTATAATATAACATGCATAATATAATACATGTGAAATGACAATTCTTTACTTAAAAACATATATATATATATATATGCAGAAATATTATGAAGCATCCTTTGAAAGATTCTTCTATATCCTACACATAAAGTACCATAGAAAATGCTATCCAATGGGCAGACATTAACTTAAAGTGCACATTGTTTGGAAAAAGAGTTAATTAACAACTTATTAATTGGATAGAAAGTCTGAAACTGTTGTACTTCTAGCAAATACATAATTTTCTTCAAGTATTATTAAAGCGTTTTTGTTGTACCTATTAAAGATTCTTGTCTCTAAGTTAATTTCATTATGCTAATAAGCTATCATCGTTACAGAACCTAAGCTTTGATCCATGTTAATTGTCGTGATCTTCAAAGACAAAGTCACCACTTACTTTAAATGAATTTTACATCTTTTTAAAGAATCACACGGAAATTAGGGGAAGTAATTAATTTTTTATTATGTGTCTCAATATTTTTAAGGGAGGAAGTCAATGGCATTGGCTAGAATTCATTTTAACATTTAACTAGGGAAAACAGCATGAGGCAAAAAAACGTTCAGATGCAAAAGATTAAAGAAAATTTGAAACTGGGACCTAATTTGTCTTGATAAACTTTGGTGTTTAATATGCTTCTTTTGTTCTCAGTGTGAAACTGCAGGGTTTTGATTTGTAAAAACTTTTTGAAGAATTAATTCTTTCTAATTTTTATTCCTTTCTTTGACTTTCTTTTACAATAAGACAGACAAGATGACCTTCAAACCATAACACTTTTAACTATCTATGACCTTACAAGGTTAAATCTATTAGTGGTGGGAGATTAGCTATTATACACTTACAAAGTAGGTGTATTTTTTATGCAGCAGATAAAATTTAGCTTTCTCTATATAATAATAAGCTTGAGTTCTTAATTTTAAAAATCCTTAAGTGATTTTTGTTTTTCTATATAATCTGAAAAAAGTTAAAAAAATGTTTAAAAAGTTACTTGATTTTATCTAAGTTCCTGGATATGAAACTAAGATAATCTTTTTTTTAATGTTCAAAGTGGTTAATAATTATTTGTGTCTTGTGTCTTGAGTAGCATCTCCACAGTGATTTATGGTTTTGAGAAATTCCTTACAATTTCCATTAAGTCTACCCCAACACAACAATTGTACAGAATAAAAGGAAAGCAACACATGCATTATATTACCTTTAGACTTCAGATAGAGTTATGCAATAGAGGATGACTTCATAAACTATCATACTTTAAATTTGTAATTATTTATTCTCTCCTAGGATAATTATAACTTACTGGTTTATGTTTTAATTGACAGCCCATGATTGTGGATTCTCTGAAATGGCCTGATCATGTCACAGAGGACATCAAGACTTAGCCATATTAATACAACCTTTTTCTGAGCCTACAGCAGGGAAATTCTTTCAGGGATAAAATTCAGCAATAAGTTTTGTTTGTCTTCTGAAGACTAGCCTAGATAATTTTGGAGAAGCCTCTCACCTTGGTAATGAATGATGTAGACCACTGAATTTTGTAGTTTTCCTCAACCAATCACAAATCCAGATTCATGAAATCATGAATCCTCATAGGAAACATAAACTGATTGATATTAAATCACATAGAGTAGAAACAATGAATAAAAAAACAGTATATTTTTATAGAGAAAGATAAACTATGGTATTACAAATACAAGCAAAGAGTTTTAAAAATAATTTTGAAATTCAGTTTTAAAAATAACTTTGAAATACAGATGATGAGATCACTGTAGATTGTCTTGGCATTATTGTTAATACTGCTTTTGATTTAAACTCCTTATTCTTATTAAAATTATAGTATATTGCATTTATCTATTTAAGAATTTTAACTTCATAGAAATTTTGCGTGCCTCCAAAATATCAAATTAACTCTTAAAAATATAGTGACAGTGCTAGATCTGGAAATCAGAGGACTTGGATTCAAATTTTGTTTTTTGGAAGTTGGTAGCTAAGTGGTTAGAGGTCTGTGGTCAGAAAGAACTGAGTTCAAATTTCTCCTTATACATTTATTACCTGTGTGACCCTGAGCAAGTCATTTAATCTAGTTCTGCCTCATTGTCCTTATCTTTAATTTGAGGTAAATATTAGCACATTCCTCCCAGGTTTGTTTTGAGGATTTAATGTTAAAAGTCTTTAGTAAAGCAACTATCACATATTAATCACTATATAAATACTATAATACTATCATTATTGTTATTTATATTATTATTATCATTATCATTCCCATGACCTTGGGAGCCAAGGTGGTGTAAAGGTTAATGGGCTAAAATTGGAATCAAGAATATAAAGGTTTACATTCTAGATAAGTTGCTTACTAGATTTTTGAGCCAAGCAAGTTATTTTTATTGTGGGTACTAAGTGAGATAATACATATAAAGAGTTTTGTATACTTTAAAATGTTTGGTAAATGTGTTTATTATTATTGGTAGTAGTATTGTTCATTACCTTGGGACCTTTGACAAATCACTTAAATTCTTTGGACTTCATTTTTTTAATATTCAAAATGAGAGTTTTGGATTAGGCTAATTCTAAATTGGGTCAACCAAGAACTGCCATAATGCATAGAGGGCTGTCTGAAGTCAGAAAGACTCATCTTCCTATGTTCAAATCTGGCCTCAAATAGTAATTGTGAGATGCTAAGTAAGTCACTTAACTGTTTGTTTCCATTTCCTCATCTGTGAATTGAACTGGAAAGGGAAGCGGCAATCTACTTTAGTATCTTTGTCAAGAAAACATCAAATAGTAAGGAAACATAACTGAAAGAACTGAACAACAACTCTAAGTTTCCTTTCTTCCACCTAAGCATATGGTCCCATTATTCCTGGATTAAGTATTTTAAAAAGGGCACCATGATTTCTACAAGTGGCTTTGTCCAAATTGGAGTAGCAAGAACTACAAAGAACATCACATAGAATTTGTAAATTCTTTACCCCAACCTGGTAAAAATTCTATATTGTCTCTCTTGGTCTAATGATTCATTAAGTAATGAAAAACTACTTTCATGATTTGGGAATTTTTTTTCTCTAGAAATTTTGTTTCACATGGAAGTCATTTGCAGAAGAAATGGTTCCATTTTCTGTTTGAACCAATTTAAGTTTACAAAAGAAAACATCCATTGTTACATAGTTTTAAGATGATTAAAATAGGGTCTTAGATATTGATATCCTTTAGACAGCAAAGGAAACGGTAAAGTTTTCAACAGGAAACACCTTATTTATAAAATATTTGTAAATTATATTCTTAAAATTGTAGTAGAAAATTCTGAGAGAAAATTATTTCTTAAAATTTTCTTTTTTCCTGGGGAAAAAAGTTCCTTTTCCTTGATGAGCAGTAAGAAAAAAAAAAAAACTGTGGCCGGGAAACACAGCCCCAAATTGGCAAGGTAGCCTCAAGCAATACAGTGCTATAGTTTCTGATAACATCTGATTAAAGTATAAATTTAGCTTTCCTGCTCCCATTCTGTCCCAAAGAAGCTTTTACTATTTGTTAAAGCAAACAATCATTCTGCCCCCACCACCCAGGTTTTACTAGAGGTGAGTGATCATAGCCAAACTTATTTTAGTATATGTCTGTAGCATCATATCAAACTTCCCACAGAGCAGATTGCCCACACAAAACTATTTTCAGGACACTTTAAGATTCAAAAAGATGCAATGGGATACATGACAAGAAAAGCATAGGTGACTAGGAAGACTGATCAAAAAGCTTAAACACTCTCCTTAGAGATACATCTGAAAACAAATTTATCCCAACTGATCTTGCTTAGTTTCAAAAAAATAAAAAAAAACCCCATAGGTGAGTGATTCTATTTATTGGGGCTGAGAATGAACACAAAGCATTAGACTTCCATGAGAATAATCTTATTCATGCGTGCAAAAGTAACATTCCAACTTCAAAAAAATCCTAAAATACCTTGGGCTGAAGATTATTCTGAGATGTTTGGGGTTAACTGTATTAGATGCGCCCTTCTTCTAAAGACCTTTGCTTTTCACTAAATGCTTGCTTATCTTTTTAATTTAACATAGTCCCACATTCTTCTTTGTAGTCATTTTGGGCTATCTGATAACATATAATGGAAAACATGTTTATGTCTTCTACCAGTTCTTGTTGCATATTTCAAATGCTTAGAACAACAATTTTCAGAAGCTTTCATTAAGGTTAATTTAAAAACTACATTAAATACAAACAGATTTTCTCACAAACAAAATGCAATGTGTACTTAACAGACTTCTGTATGTTATATTTGATAAACTACCTCATATAAATGCAAATTTTGACTTTCTGCCAGAACCAGGTGGTATGGAAAATATTTCTATTAAACAAATAATGCTGGAGGAGCAAACTTCAAGCTACGGTGTGTTGCATGGGGGAAGAGGATGTTTTCATTCAAGTTTGATGTATTTTCTCAGGTTGACCTTTACTTCTATAAAAATGAAAGAGACATACTGACGAATAGGACACAGTCTTCTGTGTGAAAGGACATTTAAGCAAATATACTTAGGGGAAATTTTGCATATTCAGTGAATTGGGCTCAGATGCTTTTGTGTATTATGGGGTTATTTACCAGTATGATCTCATTCCTTCTTACAGGGATCTAAATGAATTTCATTCGAATTGCTAAGTGAAATTGAACACAAAACCAAATACTGCAGCCTCTTACTCAAAATCTTCTTCAGATCAAAATGCCAGAGTCACAGGATCTTAATAAGACTGTATACTAAAGCTGGAATGAATCTTAGAGTCATATCTTTTTTATAGATGAGGAAACAGGTCTAGTCAGAGAAGCAAAGTTCTCCTTAATCTCTGATTGTTCTGTCTCTATCTTCTTATTATTCTCTAACAGACACTATGTGGTGGATGGTCTGCATGGATCTTCTTTGGTATTATTCTTACTGTGTACTGTTTCCTTTGGAAACCATATTTGGTTCCAAGATAATAGCTATTCTTCCTATTCAGGTACCAGCTGTCTCTCAAATTTCTCTTTCTTTTCATCCCTGAACTCTCTTTTGTTCACCAGATCTGCACCTCAGATGCCTTTAGGAAATATACATACATGTGTGTAGGATAAAATGTGTGTGTGTGTGTGTGTGTGTGTGTGATAAAATAAGCTATTTCTTAAGTGCTTAACCCAGCACTTGACAAATAGCAAACTCCTAATACATACTTGTTTCTTCTCTCTTTCTCTCTCAATGTGTATATGTGTATAGATAAACATATATATGTGTGTGCATGTATATACATACATATATATATATAATGAACTATAGGGCATCTAGATATAGTCACAAATTCTACAGAAATATATACATATATGTTTGTGTAAATATATAGGATTGCGCTGCATTTCTATATAGACATATGAATAAGAAATATCTATATAAATATCTAGTAATTTCACCTGAATCAGTACAAAATTCAAGACATTGTCTTTCTCCCAAATCATCTTCTCCATCTGACTTTACTATTGATATATATATGATATACATATATATCAATATACACATACATACATACATATATATATATATACATATACATATATATATATATACACATATATATATAGTATCACCATTCACCCACACTTTCAAGGTCAAAATCTTAAATTTATCTTTCACATTTCCCACTCTCCTCTTACCTCATATATCTTTTGCTTTCAAGCATTCCTGATTCAAATTCCAGAACACTGCCCATATCTTTTCCCATTGACATCACCCTTACACACGTCTTCATTATGATCCACCTGAACCATTGCTGCTGCTTTGTAATAGTCTTTGCCACCTTGATTCCTTTGTTACAAAGTTTCCTTATGCATAAATCTAATCATGTTAGAATTATAGATTTCCAACTTTTTTCTTATCCATATATATATATATATGTATATATATATATATATATATATATATATATATATATATGTACACACACAATTGAGTCAGACAATGGTTCATTCCCTAAGTTGCTGACTATATTTCTCTCTAGATAGATTTCCATGTGTTTAACTGTGTTTATACTTTCCTAGATATATTTTTTTGCTAGATTTCCTTCTCGATTGTTTATGTCTTTAGGTAGTTTCGAGGTTTCTGCATTTATTTTTAGCTTTCCAACAAGATTTCACTCATTAATTTTATTAGAGAAAATTAGATCAATTTCCTTGTTTCTAGCTGTGTTTCTAGCATTCTGAAATCTGTAGCTTTGTATATAGATCTCTAGCATTATAGCTGTGATTACAGGTTCTTCGAAAGATTTCTAGGTTTCTAGTTGTGTTTGCAGCTTCCTGATTGAATCTGTAATTTTCTGGCTAGATTTCCAGTTTTCTAGCAGTGTTTATAGGCTCTTAAACAAAATTCCAGCTTTCTAGTTAGTTTTCTAGGTTTCGAGTTATATTTTTAGTTCTTCAGTTAGATTTACAGCTGTGCCTGTAACATCCTAGCTATGTTGGAGATTTCTGGCTAGAATTCTGTCTTAAAGTGATTGAAATCTTAACTAGATTTCCAGGTCTTTACTATCTCTTTTTGTGCTGAATTTCCATCTAGTTATATTTGAATACTTCTATCCAACTTTCTAGCTATTTAGCTGAGTTTAGTTTTCCAAATAGATTTCCAAAGTATTAGAAGCCTTCTGGCTAGATTTATTTTTAGATTTCTAAGTGTTTTTCTACCTTTGCAACTATGCTTATTGAATAGTTGATATATTAATAATTGAATAGTTTTTTAACTTTATGTGAAATTCTAAATACAACTCCAGATTTCCTATTATTTATTTCTAAATTCCTAAAATTAATTTATAGCTTTTTATTAACAAAAATTCACTTATTTTTCTAACTACATGCAAAAATTTAACATCTTTTGAATGATTTTTAACTTCTGGATTTCCAGCCTAAATGGCAGAGAAGACAAGCACTGCGATAAGGTCTCCTGGTTTCTCCTCAAAAATAACATGAAAGAAACCTCTTAACAGAAGTTTGATAGACAAAACCCAGAAAGAGAAGCTAGAAGAACAACTACCAAAAGTTCTGTCTCAAAGGACTTTGGGTAAACCAGGAGTGGAGAGCAGAGAGCCAGCAGAGGCAGGATGAAGCCAGAGAACGTGCCTTAACCTTGAAGGCTTTGGTGAGTGGCAGGTCTGAGGACCAACTGTAGCCACAGAATCTTTGGTTTGGGGAATGAAGGTCTGTCCCAGCCGGGCTGTAGGGAGAGTCCCAGCACAGAGAATTGCAGAGCTTGACTTGAGTTCAACCAACTGGGGCCTGGGACCCTGAGCTCCATGCTTTTAGCAGAGTCCTCTTCCCAGAACAAAAACAGTAATGCCCCACCCCCACACACACATTCCCCAGGCTCAGGTGTGGGCAACAGAGCTCCCTCAGCTGAAAGGGAGATTAACTACCTCCCTTAGGGCCCACATTATTCAAGGATAATTCAGACCCTGCTGCCACCCCTCACTCTCTTCAGGCCTAGGGAGAGGGCCTCAAAAATTCTAGAGAAAGCAACCAATGCCCCCTACTGAATGGTTCACTCAGAGTTACTAAGCCAAGTGAACAAAACCTCTAGGGGTTTTCAAAAGCAAACTCCTGAGAAACAGCCCATCCCCCAACACAAGGTCCTAGGAAAAATGAAGAAAGGCCAGCAGAAAGGGGCCCATTGAGAATTGTTTTGAAGACACAGATCCTAACCCAGAGAGATCTAGAACTTCTGAGGAGAATATGAATTGATCCCCTGCCCTGAAAGAATTTCTTGAAGAAATAAGGAAAGAATTTAAAAATCAATTGGAAAAATTGGGAATAGAAACTCAAGAGAAAATTAACACCTCATAACAGAAAAAGTAACTCACAACAAGAAAGCAAATCCTTGGAAAATATAATTGGACAAATGCAAAATGAAAATAATTCTCTCAAATCCTCAATTGGGTCAATTCAAAAAGAAAGTAATTCTCTCAAAATTACACTTGGGCAATGAAAAACTTCTTCAAAAATAGAATTGACCAATTGAAAAAGGAGTGGCAAAAGGTAAATGAAGAAAATTCTTCTCTAAAAAAAAGAATGGAATTTGGAAACTAATGACTACATGTGACAACAAGATTCTTTTAAACAAAGCCAAAAGATCAAAAAAAATAGAAAATGTAAAATATCTCATCAGCAAAACCACTGACCTTGAGAAAAAAATAGGAGAAAAAAACCTAAGAATTATTGGGCTTCCTATAAACATTGAAGAGAAAAAAAAAAGCCTGGACTTAATATTACAGGATTTAGTGATAGAAAACTGCCCTGGTATCATGGACCCAGAAGACAAAATAGTTATTGAAAGAATACATCACTCCCCTCCAGAAAGGGATCCTAAAATGAAAACACCAAGGAATATTGTGGCCAAAATACAAAAATTATCAAATAAAATAAAATCTTGGAAACAGCCAGAAAGAAACAGTTTAAATACCAAGAAGCCACAGTAAGAATTATGCAGAACCAGGCTGATCAATATTAAGGGATTAAAGGGCCTGGAATGAGATATTCTGAAGAGCAAGGGAGATTGGGAATGCAGCTAAGAATCCACTATCCAGCAAAACTGAGCCTTCTATTCCAGGGAAAAGATGAACACTTAAAGAAAAGGGAGACTTCCAACTTTTCTTGATGAAAAGACCAGAGATAAATAGAAAATTTGGATATCAAACAGGAGACTCAAGAGAAATGAAAAGGTTAAAAAAAGGGGGGGTTAAAAAAAGATTAAGAAAAAAACTGCTATCCAATAAGATGAAATAGGCTATATCCCTACCTGGGAGAAAGGTTTTCATAACTCCTGAGGATTGTAACTCTAATAGAGTGAATATACTTAGCCATCCATGACTCTGATAGAATGATTTAAAAATAATATCTCCCTAAAAAGGGGGTGATAGTAAAGAGAAGAGAGGATGGATGAAATTGAATGGGGTGAATCACATTACATAAAGAAGTACAAAGGATGTATTGCAATAGAGGGAAAGAAAGGAAGAGATGAGAACTGCCTCTCATCAGATTCCACCTAAAGTTAACAAACATGCACTCAACTAAGTTGAGAAACTTATCTTACCTTTCCAGTAATAAAAGGGGAAAGGGGGAGGGGGGGAAGGGAGGGGGAAGAAGGGGAAAGGGGAAAGAAAGTGGAGGGGGTTGATATAAGAGGATAAATACACTGAAGGTGGAGGTAGGTATTCAGAAACAAAATACTGGGGAATTCGGATAAAGTGCAAAAAAAAGGGTGAAAATATAAGCAAAAGAAAGATAGCATGGAGGACAATAAAGAATTAGTAATTATAACTTTGTGAATTGGGTGAACTCTTCCTTAAAATGTAAGCGAAGAACAATGGTTTAAAAATCAGAATCCTACAATATGCTGCGTACAAGAAACTCATTTCAAGCAAATATATATATTAGAGCAAATTACTGGAGCAAAATATTTTTTGCTTCAGCTGAAGTGAAAAAAGTCTGAGTAGCAATCATTATCTCAGGCAAAGCGACTGTAAAAATTGATCTCATTAAAAGAGATTAAGAAGGAAATCATGTCCTCCTAAAAGGAACCATAGAAAATGAAGCAATTTCAATATCAAAAATGTATTCACCAAGTGGTATAGAATCCACAATTTTAGAGGATATTTGAATTAGTTACAGGAAGACGTGGACAACAAAACACTACTGGTGGAAGACCTCAACCTCCCACTCTCAGATTTAGGTAAATCTAAGTATAAAATTAATAAGAAGGGAGTTAAGGATGTAAATAAAATGTTAGAAAACCTAGACATGATAGACCTTTAGAGAAAGTTGAATAGGGATAGAAAGGAATATACTTTTTTTTTCTGAAATACATAATACACAAAAATTTACCATGTACTGGGCATAAAAACTTAATGATCAATTGCAGAAAGGCAGAAACAGTGAATGCATCTTTCTCAGATCATAATACAATAAAAATTGCATGCAATATTGGAAACTAAATAACCTCATTTTAAAGAATGAGTGGATCAAACAACAAATTATAGCAATAATTAATTATTTCATGCTAGATAATGACAAAAATGAAACAACATGCCAAAAGTTAGGGACACAGCCAAAGCAGCTTTCACTTGATATATTATATCTTTAAATGCTTACATGAATAAATTAGAGAAAGAGGTAATCAATGAAATAAAAATGCAACTAAAAAATTAGAGAAAGAACAAATTTAAACCCCTCAATTAATTATCAAAAATAGAAATTCTGTGAGCTGTCTGAAATGGAGAATACCATCTTTATCCATATAAAGAGCCATAGAGTTTGAACAAATTTCAAGGACTATTCCCTTTAATTTAGAAAAAAAACTAATATCTTATTGTCTGATCTTGTTATCTCTTTTTTTTGGTTTCTTCTTTAAGGATGTGATTTCTCTCTCATCACACTCAATTTGGATTAATGTACAACATGGAAACAAAGTAAAGACAGACAGATTGCTTTCTGTGGGGGTGGGGGTTGGGAGAGGGGGGAGGGACATAAGATTGGGAGAAAAATTGTAAAACTCAAAACTCAAATAAAATCTTTAAAAAAGAAATTCTGAAAAATAAAGGAGAAATTAATAAAATTGAAAGCAAGAAAACCATTGAACTAATAAATAAAATCAAGAGTTGGTTTTGTGAAAAAATCAATAAAATCGATAAACCTCTGGTTAATTTGATTTAAAAAAAAGAAGAAAACCAGATTGTTACTATCACAAATGAAAAAAATGAATTCGCCACCAATGAGAAGGAAATTAAAGTAATAATTGGAGTTATGTTGCCCAACTCTATGCCAATAAATTTGATGATGTAAGTAAAATGGAATAATATTTACAAAAATATAAGTTGCCCAGGTTAAATGAAGAGGAAATTAAATACTTAAATAACCCTATCTGAGAAAAAGAAATTCAAGAAGCCATTATTGAACTCCCTAAGAAAAATTCTCCAGGGCCAGATGGATTCTGAAGTGAATTCCATAAAACATTTAAGGAATAATTGTTCCAATTCTATATAAACTCTTTGGGAAAATAGGTGAAGAAGGAATTCTGCTTAACTCTTTCTATGACACCAATATGGTGCTCATACCTAAACCAGGAAGAGTTAAAACAGAGAAAGAAAATATAGACCTAGCTTCATGATAAATATAGATGCAAAAATCTGAAATAAAATTTTAGCAAAACAATTTCAATAAATTTATCACTAGGATAATTGTGATCAAGTAGGATTTATCCCAGGAATGCAGGCTTGGTTCAATATTTAGAAAACTATGAATATAACTAATTATATCACTAATAAACCTATCAGAAATCATATAATTATATCAATAGATGCTGACAAAGCTTTTGACAAAATACAGCACCCATTCCTAATAAAACACTAGAAAGTGTAGGAATAAATGGATTGTTCCTTCAAATAATAAGCTGAAACCATCAACAAGCATTATATGCAATGGGGAGAGGCTAGAGGTATTCCAAGTAAGAGTAGGGGTGAAACAAGGATGCCCATTATCACCATTACTATTCAAAATTGAATTAGAAATTTTTGCTTCAGCAATGAAAGAAGAAAAAGAAAGTGAAGGAATTAGGATTGGGAAGGAAGAGACAAAACTCTTACTCTTTGCAGATGCTATGATGGTATACCTAGAGAACCCCCAAAAGTCAT
The DNA here is from genome assembly GCF_037893015.1 of Macrotis lagotis. Taxonomy (NCBI): domain Eukaryota; kingdom Metazoa; phylum Chordata; class Mammalia; order Peramelemorphia; family Peramelidae; genus Macrotis; species Macrotis lagotis. The sequence goes on from NC_133658.1 coordinate 635,614,963, forward strand.
CTAAAATATGACTAGAAATAATTAGCAACTTTAGCAAAGTTGCAGGGTATAAAATAAATCCTCAGAAATCCTCAACATTTCTATATATGACTAGCAAGATGCAGCAGAAAGAGCTAGAAAGAGAAACCCCATTCAAAGTAACTTCAAACAATAAAAAATACTTGGGAGTATACCTGCCAAGGCAGACTCAGAAACTTTTTGAAAACAATTACAAAACACTTCTCACACAAATAAAATCAGATTTAAATAACTGGGAAAATATCAACTGCTCATGGATGGCCCAAACTAATATCACAAAAATGACAATTCTACCAAAATTACACTACTTGTTTAGTGACCTACCAATCAAAATTCCAAAAAATTACTTTGAGTTTACAAATATTTTAAGTAAATTCATATGGAGGAAAAAAACATTGAGAATCTCCAGGGATTTATTGAAAAAAATTTCTGTAAATTATTACTTATTATAGAAATACAAATTAAAGCATCTCTGAGATACCACCTCACACCTCTCAGACTGGTCAATATGACCAGAAAGGGCAATGATCAATGTTGGAAGGGATGTGGGAAATCTGGGACACTAATACATTGTTGTGGAGCTGTGAACTTATCCAACCTTTTTGAGAGCAATTTGGAATTACACCTAAAGGGCAACAAAAATGTGCATACCCTTTGATCCAGCAATGGCATTACTGGGTCTATACCCTGAAGAGATTATGAAAATGGGTAAAAACATCACTTGTCCAAAAATATTCATAACATCCCTGTTTGTGGTGACAAAGACTTGCAAATTAAGTGAATGTCCTTCAATTTGGGAATGGCTTAACAAACTGTGGTATGTGTATATGATGGAACACTATTGTTCTATTAGAAACCAGGAGGGATGGGAATTCAGGGAAGCCTGGAAGGATTTGCATGAACTGAAGCTGAGCGATATCAACAGAACTAGAAGAAAATTTTTATACCCTAAAAGAAACATGGGGGTGATGATCAACCTTAAAGGACTTGCTCATTCCATCAAGTGCAACAATCAGGTACAATTTTGGGCTATCAGTGATGGAGAATACCATCTATATCCAGAGAAAGAATTGTGGAGTTTGAACAAAGACCAAAGATTATTACCTTTAATTAAAAAAAAAATCTGTTATCTTGTTATGTAATTTTGTTAACTCTTACACTTTATTTTTCTTCCTTAAGGATATGATTTCTCTCTCATTACATTCAACTTAGATCAATGAATACCATGGAAAGAATGTAAAGACTAACAGACTACCTTCTGAGGGGGGTGGAAGGAAGGAAGCGAGATTAGGGGAAAAATTCTAAAATTCAAAATAAAAAAATAAATTAAAAAAAAGATTTTAACTTCCACATTTTCTCCCTTCCTCTGTTCCCTCCCTACCCCCATTAATAATAAGTAATATGATATAGATTATACATGTACAACATGTATATATTGATCATGTTGTGAAAGAAGAATCAGAAAAGTGGAAAAACGAGAGAGAAAAGTATATATACATATTATATATAACATAAAATCAATTTAAAATTGAAAAATAATTTTTTTCTTTTGCATTGAGACTAAATAGTTTTTATATGATTATTTATTTTATATTCCAAGTCTGATAGATTTAACTTTTGATCATTGTAGTGCTGAAAAGAGCTAAGTTTATCACAATTGATCATAGCACAGTGCTGCTATTAATGTGTATAATGTTCTCCTGGTTCTGCTTGCTTCACAGCATCAGGTCATGCAAGTCTTTCCAGTTTTATCTGAAGTCTGCTCTTGATTTCATATAGAACAGTAGAACTCTATCACATTCACATACCACAATTTGTTTCATCGTTCTTTAATAGATGGGCATCCCCTCAATTTCCATTTCTTTGCCACTACAAAAAGAGTTGCTATAAATACCTTTGTATATGTGTGGCACCCCTATTTTGAATGATCTCTTTGGAATATAGACCTAGTACTCATATTGCTAGATCAAAGGATATTGACAGTTTTATTGCCATTTAGGCATAGCTCCAAATTGCACTCCAGAATGATTATATCAGTTTACAACTCCACCAATAGAGCACTAGTGTCCAGTTTTCCCACATCCTCTGCAACATTGATCATTTTCCTTTTTTGTCAGATTGATCTATCTAAGAGGTGTGAGATGATAGCTCAAAGTTGTTTTAATATGTATTTCTCTAATCAATTATAATTTAGAAAATTTTTTCATGTAATTGCTTTAATTTTGTCTTTTGGAAACTGCTTGTTCATATCCTTTAACCATTTACCAGCAGATAAAGACTGAGATCTTTATATATTTTAGAAATGAGTCCTTTATCAGAAATTCTGCCTGTAAAAATTGTTTATCAACTTTCTGCATTCCTTTTAATTGTGGTGACATTGATTATAGTTTTGCTAAAACTTTTTTATTTTGATGTGGTCAAAATTATCCATTTTGCATATAATGTTATCTATCTATTCCTTGTTCTTCAAATTGACTTCTGGCTTCATCCTTTATGTTGAAATACTATACCCACTTCAACATTATCTTGATATAGGGTATGACATATAATCTATGCCAAGTTCCAGTTTTTCCAACTATTTCTGTCAAATAGTGAGTTCTTAGCTGGAGTTTTTGTGTTTATCAAACAGATTACTATTGTCATTCTCTACTGTTTCTTTTGTTCCACTGCTCCATCACTCTATTTTTTAATCAGTATTAGACAATTTACATGATAGCAGCTTTATAATATAATGTTAATCTGTTAAATCTAGGTCATCTTCCTTTGTATTCTTGAACTTTTATTCCTCCAGATAAATTTTGTTATTATTTTTCTAGCTCTATAAAATATTTTGTTAGTTTGATTGATATAACATGGAATAAGTAATGTAATTTAGTTAGAATGGTCATTTTTATATATTAGTTTAGGCCATCCATGAGCAAGTGGTATTTTCCCATTTATTTAGATCTTATTTTACGTGTGAAAAGTGTTTTATAATTGCGTTGATATAGTTCCTGGTTTGTGGCAGGTGGAATCCAAGGTATTTTATATTATTTAGTTATTTTAAATGGAATTTCTCTTTTCTATGTCTTGCTGCAGTGCTTCGTTAGTAATATATAGAAATACTGATGGTTTATGTGGACTTATTTTACCTCATGCTACTTTGCTATAGTTGCTAATTGTTTCAAGTAATTTTTAGTTGTATTTCTATGGTTCTCCATGTATACCATCATATCACATGCAGAGTTCTTTCCTCAATGTATATTCTAATCTTTCATTTCCTTTTCTTCTCTTATCACTAAAGTCAATATTTATAATATAATAGTGGTGATAATGGTCAGTCATACCTATTTCATCCCTCATCTTATTAGGAATGCTTCTAGTTCATCCCTATTACATATAATGGTTGCTGATGGTTTTATCATTTTAAGAAAAAATTCATTTATTCAATGGTCTATGGTTTTTCATAGGAATGGGTGCAGTATTTGGCAAAAGCTTTTTTGAATCTATTGAGACAATATATTATGTCTGCTAGTTTAGTTATTGATTTCATCAAAAATGCTGAGGTTTCCTAATAGGAAACAATCCCATATTTCTGGTAAAAATCCTACCTGGTATATTATCCAACTATTTGCTAATTATCTGCTAATATTTTGTCTAAAATTTTTCATCAAGATTCATTAGGAAAATCGATCTATTATTTTCTTTCTTTGTTTTAACTCTTCTGGGTTTAGCTATCAGCACCATACTGGTATCATAAAAGGTATTTGGCAGAACTCTTTCACCTGTTTTTTCAAACAGTTTACACAGAATTGGAATCAATTGTTCTTTACATGTTTGGTAGAATTCACTTGTACACTCATTTGACCCTGCAGATTTTTCCCTTAGAAGTTCACTGATAAGGTGTTCAATGTCTTTTTCTGAAATGAGGTTATTTAAGTATTTTATGTCTTCAGTTAATGTGAGTGATGTAAATTTTTTGTAAATATGTATCTATTTTACTTAGACTGTCACATTTATTGGTTTATAGTTTGGCAGAATAACTCCATATTATTATTTTAATTTCTTTGTCATTGGAGGTGAATTTATCCTTTTCATTTTTGTTACTTGTAACTTAATTTAAGTGCCCAATTTCTTGGATTTTTAAAATCAGTTTAACCAAAGATTTGTCTATTTTTTTTCCAAAAAATTAACTTAGTTTTATTATTTGAATAGTTTTTTGCTTTCAATTTCATTGCTCTCCAATGATTTTCAGAATTTCTAATTTTTATATTTCATTGGAGATTTTAATTTGTCCTTTGTCTAGTTTTTAAGCTAAATGCCCAGTTATTCATTGATCTTCTCTTTCTCTATTATATTCAAGTAAATTAAAATTGTTACTTAGTTGCCAAATAATTTTGACTACCTTTCTATGGTCCTTTATTACATGTGATTTTTCTTGCATCATGATCTGAAAAGGATGTATTTAATTATTTTGCCTTTCTGCATTTGATTGTGAGGTCTTTATGTTCTGTTACATAATCAGTTTTTGTATGGGTGCTATGTTCTGTAGAGAAGAAAGCATATTCCTTCCTATCTCCATTTAGTTTTCTCCAGAAGTCTTTCATATTTACCTATTCTACAATTCTATTCACTTCCTTAGCTTCTTTCTTTTTTTTAATTTATTTTGTGGTTAGGTTTATCTAATTCTGGGAGAGGGAGTTTGAAATCTCCACAAAATGCTTTATTTGTCTTCCTGTTAACTTCTCCTCTTTGAAATTTAGATACAATGCCACTTGGTGCATATATATTTGGTACTTCAATTACTTCATTGTCTATGGTAACTTTTAGGAAAATATAGTTTCCTTCCTTTTCTCTTTTAATTAGATGAATTTTGCTTTTGCTTTGTCTGAGAAAAGAATTGCTACCCCAGCTGTTTTTTTTTTACTTCATCTCCAGTATTTTGCTGCTCCACCCTTTGATATTTACTCTGTGTTTTTCTCTGTGTTTATGGGGGAGTTACCCCATTCACAGTCACAGTTTTTATTACTAACTTTGTTTTAGTCTGGATTCTATCTTTCCTCTATTTGTTCTTCTCTCTCTCCTTTCCCAAATACCTCTTCACCAGTATTTTGCTCCAGACTACCTCCTCCCTCAATCTACCCTCCCTTCTATCAGCCCCACTCTTTTTTCTTTCCTCTTTTCCCTCCTACTCTTACTCTCTTTTTTTTGTCCACCCTTCTATCAATCTCTCTCTCTCTTGCCCCTTTCTCCTCCCACGTTGCTGTAGGGTAATGCACTTTGAGTTGAAATATATGTGTGGTGTTGATTGATTTTTAGTAAGCTATCCACATTTACTTTGTGAGTTACAAGATACAGCCTCTGGCTCTTCCTAGTTGATGTGACCATGCATAAGTCATAGCTTCTCTGATTCTCAGTTTCTTTATTTGTAAAATCAGGACATTATCTACAATATTTCTCTAAGAGAATTAGTGTGAAAATAGGATGAGATAATGTGTTGAATGCTTTGTAAACTTCAAAGCACTATAGAAACATCAGCTTACTATTAACACATTTGCAAGACATCTGTCTGGGCTCAGGGACATAATCTCTTGAACAGTTTTTGTTTGTAAAGAGCAAAATAGGCCAACAGAGATCAAAACCCTTGATCTTGGCTTCATTAATACCATGCTTTAATGATTAGAATTTAGCTATCTCAGCCAACTAACTTCTCCTAACTCATACAAGGATAGATCTCAGTTAAAAGATATGTTTTCTTGCAAAAGTTGCTTGTAGAGGAATTGTATGTTTATAGATATATAGATATACATAGATATAGTTAGATATGTATACATATACATAGATGTAGCTATATAAATGTCACTGTAAGCACACATTTTATATAAATAGATATCTATCTATCTATATATATATATATATTTGTTTAATCATTGAGCAACAATACCACTAAAAATTTACCACTTTAAAATAAAAAAAACAGAATTATTAAATATTAGTCCCAGAATATGAATACAAAATAGCACTTATTTTTTGCATTTGGCACACCCAGGTAATGCCCTTGTCTTTAAAAGAGCCTAAAGCAATTTTAGAGATTCCTGAGTTATTTTGTTCATTTTGGGGACAATAATAATTTGCTAAATCTTATTTTCACCTGACAAAAATAGAAAATTTTATAAATGTAGGATATTGTTTTTAGAGCTAACAATTCCCTTCAATAAAGGAAGAACTTTAAATTCTACCCCTTGATGAAATGTCAAGAGTTTCTATTGACTCCACTGACTTCTAACATTAGTTAAAAATATAAATGTTACAGAAGCTAATGAGAAAGGAAGAAGGCATACTTAGATACTTTGCAATGGTCTAATTGCAAATTCTCAGAAAAGCAACTAATTTTTATGTAAATATGCAAATATCCTTCTTTTAAAATTGTTTCAAATTGTCCTACTGATTTATTTATTGCATTCCTGTCAGTGGCAATATCCTGGATTAACTAAGATTTTTCAGTATTTCTTTTAGACTTTTAATGTTATTTCTTTTTATCTAATAGTCAAAAATTATTGACTGTTTTATTAATAATGACTTTACTATTGACGACATCTGACCCAACAGACCTTTACAAAATGCAGATTGGTTGGGAATAGTATAAGAAAATTTTTATCCCTTTAACTTAAAAAACAACGCATGTTAACAGTTTAAAATATTTAGAAAGAGGGGGCAGCTAGGTGGCACAGTGGATAGAGCAACGGCCCTGGATTCAGGAGGACCTGAGTTCAAATCTGTTCTCAGAACTTAATAATTATATAACTGTGTGACCTTGGGCAATTCAGTTAACCCCATTGCCTTGTAAAAACAAACAAACAAACAAAAACCAAGGACAAATAAAATACTTAGAAAGGCATCTTTTTTTCTGTCATTGCATTCAGACCAAATTAAAGGTAGTTTCAATTCATATTTCCTGCAATACTTTGATCATGTAAAAATCATGAGATTGAATGAACATTTAGTTTAATAAAAACTATTGCTTAAATACTCAAATTCAAACTAAGCCTTCAATCTTAGTAGTTAACTTCAATACTGAACAATGAATATGTGTATATATAGCTTTATAGACCAAGCACTGAGTATGGACAAAAACTCAGAAAGTTGTGGATTTGAATTCTTACTTATCAATCTTTAATTGTGTGATGCTGGAAAGTTTATTTATTCCTTCTGAACATCAGTTTCCTTAATTGTAAAATGGGAATAATTTCACAAGTTTGTTGCAAGGATCAAATGAAATAAGAAATATAAAGCACTTTATAAACTTTAAAAAAACTTTATAAATGCTGTTTCATCTGATGGTGCTGCTCCTGGTGGGTGCTTGTCCTTTACTATGGAAGATGACCAAAATGGCATCCCTATACTTGAGACAAATCAAAGTGTATCTGACTGTAACCAATAAGACCAATACAAACTCAGAATGCTCGTACCACAAGTACAGCAAAAATAGGACATGTGAACACCTTAGGTGCTTACCTTAAACTTGAGTATATCATGTTTCCTTTGAGCTCCTTCGATTCTGCCTTCTGCCTTCCTCCTCCTCCTCCTCCCCTTCCTCCTCCCCTTCCTCTTCATATTTCTACCAGCAATTGCATGGAGATTTGAGGAACAATCAATCAGCAAGTTTTTATTAATTACCTACTTAATCTTGAATATGGTATGAGGTTCAGTGAATACAAAGATGAAAATGAATTGTTTTTCCCTGATTCAATAAGATAACATTTTGCTTGGTCTGAATCTAATGTATATAATTGTTATGAGAGTTAATAGAATTGGAGATATTATGTAATATTGTAGATATCAGCTTCAGTATGATGTGACAAAGAAGATGTATTTTAGGATGGAACTAGTATTACTGCTGCACAATAACTGAGTACATTTGGGCTTTTTCCTGAATTTTCTGAATCTGAAGAACAAGTCAGTGAAAGTCATGCTTGACGAACCTGCTAATATCAAGTTAAAAATTAACAAAACTATACCAAGATTGTAGAGATTAGCTATTAAGGAAAAGCAGGTATTTACCAGTATTTTAGAACTTAAAGTGAAACTCTGGGAAGCTCAAATACTTCATGTTTGAGTCAAAATTTCATACTGTTATAATAGATACTGTTTATTTATTTAAAAGAAATCACAGCAATATTAATCTCCTGGATAAATTTCATTCAGTTTTGAGCCAAGTTCAGATTCTTTTGGGGGAGAAGTCACATGCAGCACATGGAGTGTGTTATATTATGTCTGAGAAACAAAGCTTTGGATTTCACAGAAGAAAGTAGTCAACATGCCACATTGTTGGGATTTCTGACCCAGTTGCAATGCTTTGGTTGAACTACGAACCCCTGGGCCTAATTCACAAAACAATTACATTTCCTTTTTGTACCCTTGATGCCCAAAACACAGGGATTTGCACTTTTAAACAGGCAAAATCAATTCTCTCTTTCCTCCTTACAAAACTTTAAACTTACAAATGTGACTTACCTCACTTTAACTCTACTCCTCTGGGACTTGGCAGGCCAGAGAAAAACGCAGTGGCTGCTAAGGAATGTGTTCCCAGCTCAGTCATACAGTTTATCTATCTTCACGGCAAGAACACTTTCCAAAACACAGGCACATAAAGGAATCCTACAAGGAGTATCTATAAAGGATGTAACATTTGTTTAAAGACAGGTTTATGTCGTCACTTTTGAGCACATAATCACTATGTCTAAAAGCAAGGATTGAATATTCCTACTACTGATCATCTTTCTCCTATACCCTGTTAAATCTTCCCTCCTTCAACTCTATCTGACTATTCTTTTTTTAAGTTGATTCTTATCTGATTTTTCAAATTATATTATAATTAGCAAATGAGTTTCTAACAGAACTTTTTTCAAGCAAGATAATAAATTATTATCCTTGAATCTTTTTATTTTTTGCTTGTATATACATCTATGTGTATATCTATAAATATAATTTGTACACAGCAGAGTAGATGAATAGTCAAAAGTAGACATTAAAGTTAATATCAAATGAAACATGAGATAGTATATATATATATATATATATATATATATATATACACACACACACACACACACACACACACACACACACACACACACACTTAGGTTTTGTTTTTTCTTGCTCTTTTATTCATTGTTCAGCCCTGTATGACTCTTTGTTACCCCTTCTTGGGACTTTCTTGACAGAAATAGTGGACTGGATTTCCATTCCCTTTTCTAGCTCATGTTATGGATGAGGAACTAAGGCAAAGAGGATAAATTGACTTGCCCAGGTTCACAGAGTTAGTATTAAACTATATTTGAATTCAGAAATATGGATTTTCCTTGGTCCAGGCTTGGCATTCTATTCATTTTACTATCTAGATCCCATGTGTGTATGTAGGCATAACTATATATTCATAAGTTTTAATAATTAACATATATAATGCTTTAAAGTTTACAAATCACTTAACACATATTATTTCATTTGATACTCATAATGTTATGAGGTAAGTGAAATTGTCCCCATTTTGTAGATATGGAATATTAAATAGAATGTGGAGCATGAGAGGAATACATAAATTTAAATACTGTCTTACTAGCTATGCAGTCTTGGACAAGTTATTCAACCCCTGTGTCTTTCTGTTTCTTCACCTATAAAATAAAGTGGTTGTTTTTAGGAAGCTTTGAGGCTCTTCCCTATTCTCTAGGTCTATGACCATCTTGTAAGCATCAGTATGCTAAGTTGGTTTCATCTATGTAGAGTAGACGACAGTAGGGAATTTCTTCTGAAAGAATCATGGGCATTGAATTATGCTTGCAAAATTTTTATTGGCCTCCCATATAATTGGAAGAGGCCTCTTTTCCAATTAATTGCATAGCTTTTGTGGTATTTATATCTAAGGGATCTAGGTGACTTCTTCACTAATAGGACAGAACCATGCTGTGAGAGGAGCAGTAATAGGCCTTTCCTCTTCAACTCCCATTGCCTCACAGGGAAAAAAGCCTTTATTTTGGCATTTTTTGTTGTTCTATTCAGTTCCAGGTTTGGGGAGTGAAGTCTCCAGTCTTGCCTAGGAGAGTTAGCCAGAGGTTTCTAGGTGACTAGGATTTCAGATACCTCCAGTTAGCATTTGCACCCTAAGGAGCAAGATTACAGGACTCCAGTTCAGCAAATGCAGACAACAAAATCTTTAGACATGACATTGGAACTGAGTATAATTTGTGTCTTACCTCCACTCCACCACACACTTTACATCAAGGGGAATTTTGCCCCTTAGGAGTTAGAGAAAATAGTTTGCATTTCATGCTGACTATATCTTTGAAATAAATATTTCTTTGCAAAAGTTAAATCAATATTATCTGATAAAATGAATCTGCCTCTTGCCAGAGCACCTGAGAAACTTGATACTATGAAACCAGAGACAACAGAGGTATAGGGAAGTTAAAGATTTGCTCAAATCAAATTCCATACTCTAAGCCAGCCAAAGGCAAGATTAAAATTCAGGTTTTCTTGTTCTTGAGTCTGGCATTCAGGCACCTTTCAATTTGAAGTCACTTCAACTCTCTGCCTCTATGTCCTCATCTATAAAACAGGGATGATTATAGTATCTTCTCTATAGGATAACTGGGAGGATCAAATGAATTGCTTCAGTATTTTTAACCTTTTTTCTTGATACTAATAGTAAGTACAGTGGAAAAGTCCTAATTTAGAATCCCAGGACTTGAATTGGAATCATGATTCTGCTGCTAACTATTTCTATGATCCTGATTAAGAAACAGGCACATTAAACAAGACAGTTCTAAGGGTCCTTCTAGTATTATATCTATGATCTTATGAACCTCCTTATATTCATGCCTTAATTAAAAGTACATAAACAATAATATGAAAAGGTTCAATGTGCATGGAACAAACCAGAAAATGCTCTGGTTAAACTCATAGAAAGGGAACATCCTTTTCTTTTATTTCATTTTCTCCTCCCACCACCTTCAAATTCTAAATAGAATCAATGTTTTGATAGAGCTAAAGAATGAAGAGTGTTCAATGGGAAAAGGGATAATGAATTGTATTGACAAATAGAACTAATTATCACAAATATGACTAGGATCATTTGGTAAAAAGGTTTATTTATCATTAATGATATATGGTTAATTTAATTAATGACAAAGCATGATATTGGAGAGAGGTAACTAGATTTGCATTTGGGGTCTAGGTACAAAGATCAATTCAGTTGCTCATTTCTTGTATGATTAGGCAAGTCATTTCATTGGAAAAATAAGAGTAGAGGACTAAATACATACATATATATATATATATATATGAACTCTCCTTACAGCACTAATATATTTGCTCTATATTACTTTCTTATTTATGCTCTATATTATTTTCTTATTTATGTTCAGAGAGACCTGTGATAGCAGCCTTCATAATATTAATGATATTTAAGGGTACAAAGTGAGGCATCAGTGCTGCCAAAACTGTCTGTTTCCATGGTATATTTGTACCCCTTTAAGCAACAAATAATTTTATATAAACTTATTTGGAAAATGTTCTTTTGGTTTCCAAGGCTTATGGTGTAAATAATTGTAAACTACTAGATATGAAATCCATCTCCACAGGCATTCTGACTTTTTCCTCATGAGCATCTTTTACCAGAAAAGACTATGAATTGCTAATGTATTTGTGTGTTCATGAATTTTGAGGTATTAAACAAGATTGGAGTTCTAAAAGTTCTAAAAGATGGATATTTAAATAATAACTTTAATCTTTAGTTGACTCCCCCCCACCCCAATCATTAATTCTCTGAGGTAGAACCCATTGCTGATACCATGATTCAAAACATCATCTTATAGATGTGGTACTATATTTTGGTTTAATTCATCATCATAAAAATTCCAGAAATTAAACATTTCATCTAGTACTGATGAAATAATTTTCATGGCCTAAGATTTGAAATGGTGCTTATCTTATATACACAAATTTCAACAGCAGGCATATCTGCAGAGGAATTTGATGCCAGGAACTTAATTGAAAAGGATTTTTCATTCCCAATATATTTGCATTATACCTAAAGTTTTTGAAACACACACACACACACACACACACACACACACACACACACACACACACACACACACACACATATATATATATACATATATATATATATATATATATATATATATATATATATACAGAGAGAGAGAGAGAGAGAGAGAGAGAGAGAGAGAGAGAGAGAGAGAGAGAGAGAGAGATGTAGTGTGTCAAAATGTATAGAGAACTGAATTTAAAGCCAAAAAGGTCTGGGTTCAAGTACCACCTCTGATCCATAATAGCATTGTGAACTTGGGCAAGTTGATTAATATCTTAGTACTTTAGATAATATGCCAAAATTGTCAATTATGGAGAAAGTGCCATTTTGCATTTTTGGAGAAAGTTTCCTCACTTGGTTTTAGTCCCTATATGAAAGTATTGTCTTTGATCCTTGCATTAACTTTGTAAAATAGGAATTCCATTTACTGCTAGGCAAAACGAAACTCACCTTGGATGATTGGCTTCTGAAGCACAGAAAACCTTCAGGAATGAAATTCTGAAGACACAAAGGGAAAGAATTCAAATAAGGAATATCTAAAAATTGATATAAATCTGCACAACTCATCAATTGAATAAAAAAATAAGATATGCACTGAGAAAAAAAGCAAGGAAATGTAACAGAAGATGAGTGCAATGGTGTGACATGATTCTATAGAATGGCTTGGGTGCTAAAATTCACATTAACCTTATCAAATAAAAAAAACCAAACAAACAAAGGAGCAACTATTTATTTATTTATTTTTGCAAATGCTATTGTCACTTAATTTTTTCATTTGTGTTAATTTTTCAAATATTTTATGATTTCCTAATTTTTTAATATTCATATTTTCAAAAATTTTACTTCAAATCCTTTCCTTCCCTCCCTTCTTCCTCTGTCCTCAACGAAAAGGCAAGCAATTTGACATAAGTTGTGTACATGTGCATATTTTCATACAATAAAGGAGAAAATAAGAAACAAAAGAAGGAAGGAAGGAAGAGGAAAAGAAGAATGAAGGAAGGAAGGAAGGAAGGAAGGAAGGAAGGAAGGAAGGAAGGAAGGAAGGAAGGAAGGAAAGAGAAAGAAGATAGAAAAGAAGGAGTAAGGGAGGGAAGAAAGGATGGAAGGAAGGAGTGAGGGAGGGAGGAAAGGAAGGGCAGAAAGGGATGCCAGAAGGAGCAAAGGAAGAAGGAGGGAGAGAAGGAATATGAGAAAACAGAAAGAAGAAAGAAACAAAGAAAGAAAGAAAGAAAGAAAGAAAGAAAGAAAGAAAGAAAGAAAGAAAGAAAGAAAGAAAGAAAGAAAGAAAAATTATTAAAAGTCCTAAAGCAATACAATGTATGGTTCATTAGGATATATACTTCTTCCTCAGGAGAAAACTTTAGGTTTCTCAATTTACACATGAGAATATGCTATTCAATGAGGTTAAGTGACTTAGTTTATGTAGCTAAGTAGTGGCAATCAGGATTAAAACCAAACTCTCCTAACTTCTAGTTTCTAAATAGCAAATGGATAGCTTTGAGCTACAAGGACTTTGGAATTATTAAAAAAAATCGATACATTTTTGTGCTTATTTTATATGAAGAATCAGGCACCTCATTTTAAAAATTCCCAGTGCAGATTATCTTCTTTATATTAGCACAGTGTTCTATTCATTTTATATGGTCTAATAAAAACTGGAGATAATAAGAAATATGATCTTTAAGTCATAATGTGGAATTCTATGTCATCTATAGTGAAAATATTTTATTTTGCATCCCAATATATGACACATTAGAAAAAACAGATTGAAGAAATATCTTGTTTAAATGACTATATTTTTTGTGTTTCAATCTTTTGCAAGATCCCTGATTTCACTTATATGGCCACTTTATCTACTACTACTACTACTACAGATGATTTGTGCATTTTTGGCAAGTAGTTTTAACTTTCCTTTCAAGATGGTTGAGTTTCAGAAGGAAGTATTCTTTCAATGGCCAATAATGTCACTGAAATATATGACTTCAGCACAACTTATCAGTTATTTAATTCATCTTAAACATCAAAAGATAAATTATGTAGCTAAATGTGATCTAGAATAAAACTATAGGTAAGCAAAAACATCAAGATTATCTCATTCAACACTATTTTACCTTAACTGAATTCTATAGAGGTTAAAGGAGTCCTAGCAGGTCACATAGAGAGTTAGTGCCTAAGTTGACATACAACTTAGGTCTGATGCTATTTCCACAATAGCACCCTAGGGTTTAAGAAAAAAAAAAAACTGTTCACATTTATGCAACAATTCACTAAATTAATTCAATTAGTTATTTTCCAAATATTTCTTAAGCATGTGATAGTGCACAATTTTAAATGCTAAAACAGGTACTAAGTCTACATTAAGATATGGTCCTTGGCCTCATATAGCAATTTCATTCCCACAAAATGAAATTTTCTTCTGAGTGGTTACATACTGAAACCAGCGTGACCATTTTGATTCACTTGGCTAATCTAATCAGTAAGAA